>NC_080381.1:109061393-109256049 GCF_014773155.1 Arachis stenosperma | reverse complement strand
CTTTTGCGTCTGTCACTAACGCCCAGCCTTCAGGAGTTTGAAGCTCGTCACAGTCATTCAATACCGGAATCCTACTCGGAATACCACGGACAAGGTTAACTTTCCGGATTCCCAGAATCCTACTCGGAATACCATAGACAAGGTTAGACTTTCCGGATTCCCATGAATGCCGCCATCTATCTAGCTTATACCACGAAGATTCTGTTGGGGAATCTAAGAGATATGCGCCGGACCTAAAGTAGAACGGAAGTGGTTGTCAGTCACGCGCGTTCATAGGTGAGAATGATGATGAGTGTCACGGATCATCACATTCATCAAGTTGAAGTGCAACGTATATCTTGGAATAAGAATAAAGTGAATTGAATAGAAAATAATAGTAATTGCATTAAAACTTGAGGTACAGCAGAGCTCCACGCCCTTAATCTATGTGTGTAGAAACTCCACCGTTGAAAATACATAAGTGAAAGGTTCAGGCATGGCCGAATGGCCAGCCCCCATGATCTGAGAACTAATCGTCCCAAGATGTCTAATACAATAGTAAACTATCCTATTTATACTAGACTAGCTACTAGGGTTTACAGGAGTAAGTAATTGATGCATAAATCCACTTCCGGGGCGCACTTGGTGTATGTTTGGACTGAGCTTGATCTATCCACGAGCTGAGGCTTCTCTTGGAGTTGAACGCCAAGTTATAACGTGTTTTGGGCGTTCAACTCCGGGTCGTGACGTGTTTCTGGCGTTTAACTCTAGACAGCAGCATGTACTTGGCGTTGAGCGCCACTTTACGTCGTCAATTCCCGAATAAAGTATGGACTATTATATATTGCTGGAAAGCTCTGGATGTCTACTTTCCAACGCCGTTGAGAGCGCGCCATTTGGAGTTCTGTAGCTCCAGAAAATACATTTCGAGTGCAGGGAGGTCAGATTCCAACAGCATCAGCAGTCCTTTGTCAGCCTCTCATCAGAGTTTTGCTCAAGTCCCTCAATTTCAGCCAGAAATTACCTGAAATCACAGAAAAACACACAAAATCATAGTAAAGTCTAGAAATTTGAATTTAACATAAAAACTAATGAAAACATCCCTAAAAGTAGCTTGAACTTACTAAAAACTACCTAAAAATAATGCCAAAAAGCGTATAAATTATCCGCTCATCATGCTGTCAAGGCAAGGATAGCCCTGGACCCGACTGTTCCTTGGGAGATGGGTCAGGACACCACCCTACCCAAGGGTATCAAGAGGGCGTACCTAAATGATGAGGCTCGGTTATGGCATCAGATCCTGAGTAATTATGTGATGCCGAGTACTCATGAGACAGAGATTCCAGCTGCTATGATCACCCTCCTACGGTGTGTGATGGAGGGTAAGGACCTGTACTTGCCACGCTTTATCCAGCATTATATGGCCAGGGTCCACTTCCGAGGCACTCTTCCCTTTCCTTATCTGGTTACACAGCTAGGCCGTCGAGCTGACGTGCCATGGGAGGATGCCGATGAGAGACCACCGGCTGCGGACTGCAGGAAGATCATTCCTCACAGCAGGAACTTTGGTGCACAAAATTGCAATCACACTTTTGCAATCCCGCACAACTAACCAGCAAGTGCATTGGGTCGTCCAAGTAATACCTTACGTGAGTAAGGGTCGATCCCACGGAGATTGTCGGCTTGAAGCAAGCTATGGTTATCTTGTAACTCTTAGTCAGGATATCAAAAATTCTCAGGTTTAATTGTGAAAAGTGGAAGAACATGAAATAATTACTTGTTTTGCAGTAATGGAGAACAGGTTGAGGTTTTGGAGATGCTATATCTTCTGAATCTCTGCTTTCCTACTGTCTTTTTCTTCAAGCACGCAAGGCTCCTTCCATGGCAAGCTGTATGTAGGGTTTCACCATTGTCAATGGCTACCTCCCATCCTCTCAGTGAAAATGTTCAACGTGCTCTGTCACAGCACGGCTAATCATCTGTCGGTTCTCAATCAGGTTGGAATAGAATCCAGTGATTCTTTTGTGTCTGTCACTAATGCCCAGCCCTCAGGAGTTTGAAGCTCGTCAGAGTCATTCAATCCTTGAATCCTACTCAGAATACCACAGACAAGGTTTAGACCTTTCGGATTCTCTTGAATGCCGCCATCAATTCTAGCTTATACCACTAAGATTCTGATTAAGAAATCCAAGAGATATCTACTCAATTTAAGGTGGAACGGAGGTGGTTGTCAGGCACACGTTCATAGTTGAGAATGATGATGAGTGTCACGTATCATCATATTTATCAGGTTTAGGAACAAGTGATATCTTAGAATGGAAGCAAGCATGATTGAATGAAAAAACAGTAGTAATTGCATTAATCCATCAAGACACAGCAGAGCTCCTCACCCCCAACCATGGGGTTTAGAGACTCATGCCGTAGAAAATACAATGAGAAATGTGTATGTGTCATGAGGTACAGATACAATATCAAAAGGTCCTATTAATAGTGAACTAGTAACCTAGGGTATACAGAAATGAGTAAATGACGTAAAAATCCACTTCCGGGGTCCACTTGGTGTGTGCTTGGGCTGAGCCTTGAAGCTTTCATGTGTAGAGACTTTTTCTGGAGTTAAACGCCAGCTTTTATGCCAGTTTGGGCGCTTAACTCCAATTTTTGTGCCAGTTCCGGCGTTAAACGCCGGGAATTCTGAAGCTGATTTGCAACACCGGTTTGGGCCATCAAATCTCGGGAAAAGTATGGAGTATTATACATTGCTGGAAAGCCCAGGATGTCTACTTTCCAACGCCGTTGAGAGCGCGCCAATTGGGCTTCTGTAGCTCCAGAAAATCCACTTCGAGTACACGGAGGTCAGAATCCAACAGCATCTGCAGTCCTTTTCAGCCTCTGAATCAGCCTCAATTTCAGCCTGAAAATACCTGAAATCACAGAAAAACACACAAACTCATAGTGAAGTCTAGAAAAGTGAATTTTAACTAAAAACTAATAAAAATATACTAAAAACTAATTAAAACATACTAAAAACATACTAAAAACAATGCCAAAAAGCGTATAAATTATCCGCTCATCACAACACCAAACTTAAATTGTTGCTTGTCCGCAAGCAACTGAAAATCAAAATAGAATAAAAAGAAGAGAATATACTATAGACTCCAAAATATCAAAGAAACTTAGCTCCAATTAGATGAGCGGGACTAGTAGCTTTTTGCTTCTGAACAATTTTGGCATCTCACTTTATCCTTTGAAGTTTAGAATGATTGGCATCTATAGGAACTCAGAACTCAGATAGTGTTATTGATTCTCCTAGTTAAGTATGATGATTCTTGAACATAGCTACTTTATGAGTCTTGGCTGTGACCCAAAGCACTCTGTCTTCCAGTATTACCACCAGATACATATATGCCACAGACACATACTTGGGTGAACCTTTTCAGATTGTGACTCAGCTTTGCTAAAGTCCCCAATTAAAGGTGTCCAGGGTTCTTAAGCACACTCTTTTTGCCTTGGATCACAACTTTATTATTTTTTTCTTTTTCTTTTTCCTTTTTTTTTGTTTTTTTTTTTGTACTCACTGCTTTTTCTTGCTTCAAGAATCAATTTGATGATTTTTCAGATCCTCAATAACATTTCTCCTCTTCCATCATTCTTTCAAGAGCCAACAATTTTAACATTCTTAAAACAACAAATTCAAAAGACATATGCACTGTTCAAGCATTCATTCAGAAAACAAAAAGTATTGTCACCACATCAAACTAATTCAACTAGTTTCAAAGATGAATTCGAAATCCTTTACTTCTTGTTCTTTTGTGATTAAAGCATTTTTCATTTAAGAGAGGTGATCGATTAATAGGACATTCATGAACCTTAAATTTTATTAATTATGAATTAAGAACAAGACTCAAAAATAGATATAAGATAAGACTAATAGTAATAGAAAACAAAAATTTAAATAGACTCCTAATGATAGAGGTTATCACAGAGTTAGGACTCAACAACCTTGATTTTGAGAAGTGGATGCTCCCTCAACTTGTGGGGTATTTGACCCTTCAAGGGAGAGCTTTTGGCGCTTCAACTCCTGTAGCTCACGCCCCTGCTTCTCTTGTTCCTTCAGCAATTTGCAGAGCATGCAGTTTTGATTCTGCTGTTCTTCTTTAATTTGTTCCATAGCTTCTTGCAGCTTGGCAACAGATGCTTCTAGACGAGTCCAGTAGTCAATTTCAGGAAGTTCAGAGAGGAACTCCTGCGCCCTCCTTTTGATGGAGTTATCTTGCATTTGTCCTTCCATTGACTTCTTGGTGATTGGGTGCTCAATTGGGATAAATTCATCTACTCCCATCCTCACCCCAGCATCCTTATATAGCAAAGAGATTAAGCTTGGGTAAGCCAGTTTGGCTTCTGTGGAATTCTTGTTTGCAATTGTGTAGATCTCACAAGCAATCAGATGATGAACCTCCACTTCTCTTCCCAGCATAATACAATGAATCATCACTGCCCTCTTGATAGTAACCTCAGAACGGTTGCTAGTGGGCAATATGGAACGCCCAATAAAGTCTAGCCAGCCTCTTGCAATTGGTTTGAGGTCTCCCCTCTTGAGTTGGTTTGGGACGCCTTTTGAATTAGTTATCCACTTAGTTCCAGGGAGGCATATGTCCTCTAGAACTTGATCCAACCCCTTATCTGCTCTCACCATTCTCCTATTAAAGGATTCAGGATCCTCTTGCAGTTGAGACAATTTGAAGATCTCTCTTATTTTGTCCAGATGGAAGTAGATAACTTTCCCTCTGACCATGGTTCTGTAAGTATGGAAAGTAGTTCCAATCATTCTCTGCTTATCTGTCAGCCACAGATTTGAGTAGAATTTCTGAATCATATTTCTTCCAACCTTTATCTCAGGATTGGTTAGAACTTCCCATCCTCTATTTCGAATTTGCTCTTGGATCCCCGGATATTCAACTTCTTTTAGATCGAATTTGACTTCCGGGATCACTGACCTCAGACCCATTATTTTGTGATAATGGTCTTCATGTTCTTTGGTTAAGAACTTCTCTTGATTCCAAAGACTCTTTGGATTATTCTCTTTCTTGCCTCTTGAGTTGGTTTATTTTCCTTTAGGAGCCATGATCTTGATGAATCTTAGCTTAGTGTTCACGGAAAAGCACACCAAACTTAGAGGTTTGCTTGTCCTCAAGCAAAAGAAAGGAAAGAGGGGAGAGATGAGGAGAGCAAATTCGAATGGTGGGGAGAAAGGGATGGCCGAACGTGTATTTATAAGGGAGGAGGAGAGATTTCGAAAATTTTGAAGGAGATATGAGAAGATATGGAAAGAATTTGAGAAATATTTGAGTTTTTGAAGAAGATTTGGGAAGGATTTGAGAGAGATTTGAAGAATGATTTTAAATTTTTGAAAATTTGAAGGTGAATGATGAAAGTTTGAAATGTGTTTATGTAGAAAATCATGGATCAAAACAGGAAAGTTTGAAAAAATTTTGATTAGAAAGCAAAATCTCTGTCCCCCAGCTTTCTGGCGTTAAACGCCCAAATGTTGGCTATTGTGGGCGTTTAACGCCCAGCCAGGTACCCTGGCTGGCGTTAAACGCCAGAATTCCCTTCATCACTGGGCGTTTTGCTAAACGCCCAGGATGCTGCACACCTGGCGTTAAACGCCCAGAATGGTGCCCATTCTGGCGTTTAATGACCAAAATGGCACCTTTACTGGCGTTAAACGCCTAAAATGGTGGCCATTCTGGCGTTTAACGCCCAAAGTACCCCTTACTGGCGTTTTTTCGCCAGCAAGCTCTTTTTCTCTGCTTTTTGCACTGAATCCTTCTGTAACTCTGTGAATTCCTTCAATTTTTATATTTGCCCTTTGAGAATATGTATCAAACTTTGATTAAACAAAACAGATAACCTGCTAATGACTGGGTTGCCTCCCAACAAGCGTTTCTTTATTGTCTTTAGTTGGACCTTCACTGAGGATCATTCAAGCCTCAGTTTTGAGCATTCTTGCTCAAAATTGCTTTCAAGATAATGCTTGATCCTCTGTCCATTAACAATAAACTTTTTGTCAGAATCAGTATCCTAAAGCTCCATATATCCATATGGTGACACTCCTGTAATCACATACGGACCCCTCCACTGGGATTTAAGTTTTCCTGGGAACAATTTGAGCCTAGAGTTGAAGAGCAGAACTTTTTGTCCTGGCTCAAAGACTCTGGATGACAACTTCTTGTCATGCCACTTCTTTGCCTTTTCCTTATAAATCTTTGCATTTTCAAAGGCACTGAGTCTAAATTCATCTAGCTCATTTAGCTGGAGTAATCTTTTTTCACCAGCTAACTTAGCATCCAGGTTTAGGAATCTGGTTGCCCAGTAGGCTTTATGTTCCAGTTCCACGGGCAGATGACAGGCCTTGCCATACACAAGTTGGTATGGAGAGGTTCCTATTGGAGTCTTGAATGCTGTTCTGTATGCCCATAGAGCATCATCCAAGCTCTTTGCCCAATCCTTTCTACGGGCAATTACAGTCAGT
Source organism: Arachis stenosperma (assembly GCF_014773155.1). NCBI lineage: Eukaryota > Viridiplantae > Streptophyta > Magnoliopsida > Fabales > Fabaceae > Arachis > Arachis stenosperma. The sequence goes on along the minus strand of NC_080381.1, from coordinate 109,249,538 downwards.
TCTAGGATTCTTTTTAGCTCTCTGTTAGAGACTTTAGCTTGCCCATTCGTCTGTGGATGATATGGGGTTGCCACTTTGTGGCTAATTCCATATCGGACCATAGCAGAGTACAGCTGTTTATTGCAGAAATGAGTGCCCTCATCACTGATTAGTACTCTAGGAACACCAAACCTGCTGAAGATGTGTTTCTGGAGGAATTTCAGCACGGTCTTGGTATCATTAGTGGGTGTAGCAATTGCTTCTACCCACTTAGATACATAGTCCACTGCCACCAGAATGTAAGTGTTTGAGTATGATGGTGGGAATGGACCCATGAAGTCAATCCCCCATACATCAAACAATTCAATCTCTAAGATCCCTTGTTGAGGCATGGCGTATCCGTGAGGTAAGTTACCAGCTCTTTGGCAACTGTCACAGTTACGCATAAACTCACGGGCATCTCTATAGAGAGTAGGCCAGTAGAAGCCACATTGGAGGACCTTAGTGGCTGTTCGCTCACTTCCAAAATGTCCCCCATACTGTGATCCATGGCAGTGCCATAGGATCCTTTGTGCTTCCTCTCTGGGTACACATCTGCGGATCATTCCGTCTGCACATCTCTTAAAGAGATATGGCTCATCCCATAGGTAGTACTTGGCATCTGAAATTAATTTTTTTCTTTGCACCCTGCTGTACTCCTGGGGTATGAACCTCACAGCTTTATAATTTGCAATATCTATAAACCATGGAGCTTCCTGAATGGCAAAGAGTTGCTCATCTGGGAAAGTCTCAGAGATCTCAGTAGAAGGGAGGGATGCCCCAGCTACTGGTTCTATTCGGGATAGATGATCAGCTACTTGGTTCTCTGTCCCTTTTCTGTCTCTTATTTCTATATCAAACTCTTGCAGAAGCAACACCCATCTTATGAACCTGGGTTTTGAATCCTGCTTTGTGAGTAAGTACTTAAGAGCAGCATGGTCAGTGTACACAATCACCTTTGATCCCACTAAATAGGATCTAAACTTGTCAATGGCATAGACCACTGCAAGTAACTCTTTTTCTGTGGTTGTGTAATTCTTCTGTGCGTCATTTAGAACATGGCTGGCATAATAAATGACGTGCAGAAGCTTGTTATGCCTCTGTCCCAACACTGCACCAATGGCATGGTCACTGGCATCACACATTAATTCGAATGGTAATGTCCAGTCTGGTGCAGAGATGACTGGTGCTGTGACCAGCTTGGCTTTCAGGGTCTTAAATGCCTGCAAACACTGTGTGTCAAACACAAATAGTGTGTCAGCAGCTAGCAGGTTGCTCAGAGGTTTTGCAGTTTTTGAAAAATCCTTTATAAACCTTCTGTAGAATCCTGCATGCCCCAGAAAGCTTCTGATTGCCTTAACATTGGCAGGTGGTGGTAATTTTTCAATTACCTCTACCTTTACCTTATCCACCTCTATTCCCTTGCTTGAAATTTTGTGCCCAAGGACAATTCCTTCAGTCACCATAAAGTGACATTTCTCCCAGTTTAAAACCAGGTTAGTCTCTTGGCACCTTTTCAGGACAAGTGCTAGGTGGTTAAGACAGGAGCTGAATGAGTCTCCATATACTGAGAAGTCGTCCATGAAGACTTCCAGGAATTTCTCCACCATATAAGAGAAAATGGATAGCATGCATCTCTGAAAAGTTGCAGGAGCATTACACAGACCAAAAGGCATTCTTCTGTAGGCAAACACGCTAGAAGGGCAAGTGAATGCTGTCTTCTCTTGGTCCTAAGGATCTACTGTAATTTGGTTGTAACCTGAATAGCCATCCAAAAAGCAGTAATAATCATGACCAGCTAGTCTTTCTAGCATTTGGTCTATGAAAGGTAAAGGAAAATGATCCTTTCTGGTGGCTGTATTGAGCCTTCTGTAGTCAATACACATATGCCACCCTGTAACTGTTCTTGTAGGAACCAGTTCATTTTTTTCATTATGAACTACTGTCATGCCTCCCTTCTTGGGGACAACTTGGACATGGCTCACCCAGGGGCTATCAGAAATGGGATAAATAATCCCAGCCTCTAGTAATTTAGTGACCTCTTTCTGCACCACCTCCTTCATGGCTGGATTTAGCCGCCTTTGTGGTTGAACCGCTGGTTTGGCATTATCCTCCAATAGGATCTTGTGCATGCATCTTGCTGGGCTAATGCCCTTAAGATCACTTATGGACCACCCAAGAGCTGTCTTGTGTGTTCTTAGCACTTGAATCAGTGCTTCCTTTTCCTGTGGATCTAAAGCAGAGCTTATGATCACTGAAAAAGTGTCACCCTCTCCCAGAAATGCATACTTCAGGGATGGTGGTAGTGGTTTGAGCTCAGGTTTGGGAGGCTTATCCTCTTCCTGAGGAATTTTCAAAAATTCTGTTGTTTCCTCTGGTTCTTCCTGATCAGGCTGAACATCCTTGAAGATGTCCTCCAGCTCTGATTATAGACTTTCAGTCATATTGATCTTTTCCACCAAAGAGTCAATAATGTTAGCGCCCATGCAGTCATTTGGTGTGTCTGGATGCTGCATAGATTTTACAGCATTCAACTTGAACTCATCCTCATTGACTCTCAGGGTTACTTCCCCTTTTTGTACATCAATGAGAGTTCGTCCAGTTGCTAGGAAAGGCCTTCCTAGAATGAGAGTTGCACTCTTGTGCTCCTCCATTTCCAGCACTACAAAGTCAGTTGGAAAGGCGAATGGCCCAACCTTGACAATCATGTCCTCAATTATGCTTGATGGATATTTAATGGAGCCATCAGCAAGTTGGAGGCATATCCGAGTTGGTTTGACTTCTTTAGTCAACCCAAGCTTTCTGATAGTGGATGCAGGTATTAGATTGATACTTGCTCCAAGGTCACACAGGGCTGTCTTGGTGCAAGCTCCTTCTAATGTGCATGGTATCATAAAGCTTCCTGGATCTTGAAGCTTTTCTGGTAAGCTTTTCAAAATGACTGCACTGCATTCTTCAGTGAGAAACACTTTTTCAGTTTCTCTCCAATCCTTCTTATGGCTTAAGATCTCTTTCATGAACTTAGCATAAGAAGGTATTTGCTCAAGTGCCTCTGCAAACGGAATCTTTATTTCAAGAGTCCTTAGATAGTCTGCAAAGCGGGCAAATTGCTTATCCTGTTCCGCTTGGCGGAGTTTCTAAGGATAAGGCATATTGGCTTTATATTCTTCAACCTTAGTTGCTGCAGGTTTATTCCTTACAGAGGTGGTTGGAGAAGCCTTTTTAGAGGGGTTACTACCAGCACTCTCAGGTGTCTGATTCCCCATTGGTGTTTGAACACCAGGATTGGGTGAAGAATGGGCGTTTAACGCCAAATTTTCCCCCTTTTCTGGCGTCTGAACGCCAGAACTGGGCAAGGAATGGGCGTTTAACGCCAGCTTTTCCCCCCTTTCTGGCGTTTGGACGCCAAGAGTATTCCTCTCTGGGCTCTTACTGTTCTCAGAGGGATTTTGGACAGTGGTTTGGTTATCCTCTGTCAATTGTTCCTTTATTGGCTTTTTGCTACTTTGAGCAGTGTTATTCAATGTCTTCCCACTCCTCAGTTGAACTGCTTGGCATTCTTCTGTTATCTGTTTAGATAACTGCTGTTTTGCCTGATTCAACTGTGATTCTATGTTCTTGTTAGCAATTTTAGTTTCTTGGAGCATCTCTTTAAATTCTGCTAACTGTTTTGTCATCAGGTGTAATTGTTGATTAAGCTCAACCATCTGTTCTTGAGGATTAGGATCAGTGGCTACTGCAATAACTTCTTCTTTTGTAGAGGATTCATTGCTAGAGTACAAATGTTGATTTCTAGCAACAGTATCTATAAGCTCTTGAGCCTCTTCAATCGTCTTCCTCATATGTATAGATCCACCAGCTGAGTGGTCTAGAGACATCTGAGCTTTTTCTGTAAGCCCATAGTAGAAGATGTCTAACTGCACCCACTCTGAAAATATTTCAGAGGGGCATTTTCTTAGCATACCTCTATACCTCTCCCAGGAATTATAAAGGGATTCATTATCCTCTTGTTTAAAGCCTTAGATGTCCAGCCTTAACTGTGTCATCCTTTTTGGAGGGTGAAATTGATTCAGGAATTTGTCTGATAACTGTCTCCATGTTTTTATGCTTGCTGTGGGTTGGTTATTCAACCACCTTTTAGCTTGATCTTTTACAGCAAATGGAAATAGTAATAATCTGTAAACATCCTGATCTACCTCTTTATCACGTACTGTGTCAGCAATTTGTAAGAATTGTGTCAGAAACTCAGTAGGTTCTTCCTGTGGAAGACCGGAATACTGGCAATTTTGCTGCACCATGATAATGAGTTGAGGATTTAGCTCAAAGCTGCTTGCTTTAATGGGAGGTATACAGATGCTACTCCCATATGCAGCTGTAATAGGGTTAGCATATGACCCCAGAGTCCTTCTGGACTGTTCAATTCCACTTAGGTCCATGATGGAGAAAGGGAATATGATATGGATTCACAAGTAAAGTATATTTAATTTTTTTTATTTGACTGAAAATAATAAAATAAAACAAATGGAAAATAAAATCAAATTTCGAAAACTAAAAGAAAATAAAATCAAAGCAAATTGAGAACTAAATCAATTAGTTAATTAAAAAGATTTTGGAATTAGCAATTGAAAATATATGATTGAAAATTATTTTGAAAAAGATTTGATTTTTGAAATGAGGAAAGAGAAAAACAACAAAATGACACCAAACTTAAAATTTTTAGAAAATCAGACACAAATTTTCGAAAACTTAAAGGAAAATACAAAGAAGACACCAAAATTAGAAATTTTTTTTTAAAGAACAAGAAAGGACTAAGAACATGCAATTTCGAAAAAAAAATTAAAAGAAAACAACAGCATGCAATTGACACCAAACTTAAAATATGAAACTAAACTCAAATAAAAGACTCTAAACCAACAAAAATAAAACAGTCCTAATCTAAGCAACAAGATAAACCGTCAGTTGTCCAAACTCGAACAATCCCCGGCAACGGCGCCAAAAACTTGGTGCACGAAATTGCAATCACACTTTTGCAATCCCGCACAACTAACCAGCAAGTGCACTGGGTCGTCCAAGTAATACCTTACGTGAGTAAGGGTCGATACCACGGAGATTGTCGGCTTGAAGCAAGCTATGGTTATCTTGTAACTCTTAGTCAAGATATCAAAAATTCTCAGGTTTAATTGTGAAAAGTGGAAAAACATGAAATAATTACTTGTTTTGCAGTAATGGAGAACATGTTGAGGTTTTGGAGATGCTCTATCTTCTGAATCTCTGCTTTCCTACTGTCTTCTTCTTCAAGCACGCAAGGCTCCTTCCATGGCAAGCTGTATGTAGGGTTTCACCGTTGTCAATGGCTACCTCCCATCCTCTCAGTGAAAATGTTCAACGCGCTCTGTCACAGCACAGCTAATCATCTGTCGGTTCTCAATCAGGTTGGAATAGAATCCAGTGATTCTTTTGCGTCTGTCACTAACGCCCAGCCCTCAGGAGTTTGAAGCTCGTCACAGTCATTCAATCCTTGAATCCTACTCAAAATACCACAGACAAGGTTTAGACCTTCCGGATTCTCTTGAATGCCGCCATCAATTCTAGCTTATACCACGAAGATTCTGATTAAGGAATCCAAGAGATATCTACTCAATCTAAGGTAGAACGGAGGTGGTTGTCAGGCACACGTTCATAGTTGAGAATGATGATGAGTGTCACGGATCATCACATTCATCAGGTTTAGGAACAAGTGATATCTTAGAATGGAAGCAAGCATGATTGAATGAAAAAAATAGTAGTAATTGCGTTAATCCATCAAGACACAGCAGAGCTCCTCACCCCCAACCATGGGGTTTAGAGACTCATGCCGTAGAAAATACAATGAGAAACGTGTAATGTGTCATGAGGTACAGATACAATATCAAAAGGTCCTATTAATAGTGAACTAGTAACCTAGGGTATACAGAAATGAGTAAATGACGTAAAAATCCACTTCCGGGGTCCACTTGGTGTGTGCTTGGGCTGAGCCTTGAAGCTTTCATGTGTAGAGACTTTTTCTGGAGTTAAACGCCAGCTTTTATGCCAGTTTGGGCGTTTAACTCCAATTTTTGTGCCAGTTCCGGCGTTAAACGCCGGGAATTCTGAAGCTGATTTGCAACGCCGGTTTGGGCCATCAAATCTCGGGCAAAGTATGGACTATTATATATTGCTGGAAAGCCCAGGATGTCTACTTTCCAACGCCGTTGAGAGCACGCCAATTAGACTTCTGTAGCTCCAGAAAATCCACTTCGAGTGCAGGGAGATCAGAATCCAACAGCATCTGCAGTCCTTTTCAGCCTCTGAATCAGATTTTTGCTTAGGTCCCTCAATTTCAACCAGAAAATACCTGAAATCACAGAAAAACACACAAACTCATAGTAAAGTCCAGAAAAGTGAATTTTAACTAAAAACTAATAAAAATATACTAAAAACTAATTAAAACATACTAAAAACATACTAAAAACAATGCCAAAAAGCGTATAAATTATCCGCTCATCAAACTTCCTGGCTTTGGGCTATAGACCACTACCTTTCACTGCTACTTATGAGACAGCCCCACCGTCCGCCGGACCCTCTTCCTCCACAGCTGCCCCTGCTGCCACCACTGCACCTCCACCTACCTCAGAGCCAGTCTACCGCCTCGTGCACCGCTTATTTCGACAGCTTGATCAGATGGAGCGCCGTAACCTGTGCCGGTATGAGCATCTAAAGCTGATGATCCGACAGGGCAGTGACATCCCCTCCGAGCCTGACTCACCATCAGAGCCATCAGAGGAAGAGGCGGATGAGCACCAGGAGGAGACCCATCCGCAGGCAGGCACAGAGCAGGCTACTCCCCAGGCAGAGGTTCCACATCAGATTGAGGCCGCAGATCCTGAGATCCCGATCCAGTCCGTACCTCTTCTACAGCAGCCAGACCCTTAGCCCACCACCACCACAGAGCCTCCAGCTACCATCCCTACCAGTGATGACACCCCTTCACACCCGGCTTGACTGAGCATCAGGGACGATGCTTTATTTTAAGTGTGGGTCGCCATCTCTGGCCTTTTATTTTGGTGAACCACTACATCTCTTTTTCTTTTATTCTGGATATTTTTCTGTATTTTTTTATTGTTATTTTCTGAGTACTTATACATTGCTACTTTGATGTATTTCTACTCTATTTCTGCATTTTGCATTTTTAGTTCATATTTTAGCTATTTAGTTTATTTTAGTTATTTAGTTTAGTTTGCAATTCTAACTTATTAGTGGATTAATTAGTATAGTTTACCCTTTTTAGCATATGATAGCATAGTCTAAATTGAAAAATATAAAAAGGAAGTAAGCTAGGAAATTGAACATAACAGATTTAAATCCATAAACCTTGTATATAGAACGTTACATCATATAGTTAAGTTGACAACATTTCATCAAGGAGGAACATTAAAACCTTAAAGGCCACCTAAGACAATTTTTTTATGAGAATAATGGGAAATTTTAACTAAACCTCCATGACATACATGAGTGATATATGATTTATGAGTTTGAGAACATACAGCCTGTGAGTTTTGAGCTTAATTGTATGGTTACATTTAAACCATAATATTTTATGCCTGTGTGTTCCACTCTTCTTTTTTATTCTGGTGTTCTTTGCTTTGTTTTAATCTGTATGTCCAGTATAAAATATAGATACATACCAAGAGAGTGATTGAGGCCTTGTTTGATGTTATCTCACTATCCCAAATAAAGCCTACCTTTTATGCCATCCTTGTTAGCCCTTTGAACCTTTTAATCCCCTCTTGTTCTATAACCACATTACTAGCCTTAAGCAGAAAAACAAATAAAAAAAATCCCAAGTTGAATCCTTGGTTAGCTTAAGATAGAAATTGTGTAATTAATTAAGTGTGGGGAAACTTTATGGGAACATGGATGACAGAAACAAGGGTAGAAAAATTGAAAAGAAATTAAGAATTTTTGGGAAACATGCTCATGTGGAATTAAAATAATTAATTACCATGTGCAAAAAAAAAAAGATTTTGCAAAATTAAAGCAAATGCACATGGTATAAGAACAAAATATGGGCATGCAACAACAAGTGGGAAAATATGGGAAAATAGGTAAAGAAGTTTTGTTTTACTGAGTATGTATGTTAGGTGAGATCTTAGACTAATTAAAGATTCACTCATTAGCTCACTTAGCCTTATACATATACCCTTACCTTTACCTTGGCCCCATTACAACCTTAATCAAAGACCTCATGATTTTTGGTATGTCTATATTTTATAATTGTTGATTGGTTAGATGAAAAACAAAGTTATAGAAAGTAAGGATAAAAAGAAGAATAGAGTGATTAACCCAATAAACACTGAGTGATTAGAGAGTAAACACAAAATCCAGTGAGGGTTCACTAACTCATTAACATATATCTCTATTTAAATTACTAATTGTCTTGCGAGTTTATAAATGTTTTTTTTCCCATCTCAATTGTAAAAGTGCTTTATCACTATCTAAGGTTGGCTATATATATATATGAATCCTTGAGAATGTGAATTGACCTAACTACATGTAAGCTTTATATATGAGTGAATAAAATTAGAATTGCATCATGCATTTAGTTAGTTGCATTTATATTAGAATTGCATTGCATGGCATTCAACCACTTCAAAACCTTACTTTTTACCTTGGACATAGCATGAGGACATGCTATTACTTAAGTGTGGGGAGGTTGATAAACCCATATTTTATGATATATTTTATGCTTAATCTGAGTGATTTATTCAATCCTTCACCCACTTATTCATATTAGTTGTATGGTTTTACTTCTCTTTCCTTATTATGTGATGTATGTGAAAAACATGTTTCCTATGCTTTTAAATTAATTATTTTAATCACCTTTAATTCCATTCAATGTCGTGATTAGTGTGTTGAGTAGTTTCAGATCTTCTAAGGCAGGAATGACTTAAAGGATGGAAAAGGAAACATACAAAAATGGAAGGAAAGCGCAAAATGGAGTTTCTGAAGGAACTGTCATCCACGCGATCGCATGGATGACGCGATCGCGTGCCAGAAGCGAAGAGGCAACGACGCGGCCGCATGACTGACGCGACCGCGCGACTTGAGCAAATCGCATACGACGCGGACGCGTGACTGACGCAACCGCGTGACAAGGAGAACTTCGAATGATGCGACCGCGTGACCCACGCTGACACGTGACAGAGGCCACGCACCAGAAATTGCAGAAAATGCTCATAGCGGATTCTGAAGCCTTTTTTGGCCCAAATCCAAGTCCAGAAGTCGTAGACCAGAGGTTATGAAGTGGAGGAATGCATCCATTGAAAGGGACTCTCCAAATTTTCTGTTACTTTCGATGATTTAGATCTAGTTTTGAGAGAGGTTCTCTCCTCTCTCTCTTAGGATTATGATTTAGGACTTCTCTTAGTTTTAGGAGTGACTCTCAATCACAGGTTCTTTATTTTTAATTATTTTCCCAATTTAATTTATGAACTCTTCCATGTTACAGATTACTCTTTTAAATTAATGTTATTTGAGGTATTTCAGTTTATGATTGTTTCTTTTTATTATTCCCAACCTGAGGATATTGTTACTCTAGTAGATTTAGTTTTTCCCCTTTTGGCTTTGGTTAAATAATTGGTGACTCTAGAGTCATCAAACTCACTGTTGATTGAAAATTGGATTTCTTCATTTCATTAATTCATATTCCAATAACTCTAGCCTTTCCCAAGGAAAGACTAGGACCTGAGGATTCGAATTAATTCATCCACTTAACTTACCTTCATAATTAGAGGTTAACAAAGTGGGAGAAGAATCCAATTCTCTTTATAATTGATAAGGATAACTAGGATAGGACTTCCAGTCTTTATACCTTGCCAAGAGTTTATTTTACTGTTAATTTATTTTACTTGTCATTTAAATATGCTTGTGCCCATTGCCCAAATTCCAAAAACCTCAATTTTACCTTTTTCATAGCCAATAATAAGAACATACCTCCCTGCAATTTCTTGAGAAGACGACCCGAGGTTTAAATACTCGGTTATCAATTTTAAAGGGGTTTGTTACTTGTGACAACCAAAACGTTTGCACGAAGGGATTTTTGTTGGTTTAGAAACTATATCTACAATGCGACTGTTTTTATGAAATTCTTTACTGGCAAAAACCTTAACGTCATTGTGCCTGTGACATTTCTTTTCTATGTCATTTTTATCTCTTTTTTTTTTTTTGGAAACCATCATTAAAAGATTGTGATTCATTTTCTAGCTTTATACTATAATTGAAGCATGGTTACTGAGAAAATTTGAATATGCTCTGATGAATAATTGATTTGTTTTTCTTGTTAATGGAGAAGAGGGATAATACCAACCTTCCTCTAGGTGTGTATTTTTCTTGTTAATATGATTGGTATTCTAAAATCTGAACTTTTTTGTCATTTTTATTTTCTAGTTCTCAATTTTGGTTCTTAATTATTAGAGTTTTTTTTATACTATTTCTTTGATTTGATCTTGTTACCTTATATTGCAAGTGTAACAATTTGGATTTAGTAGAGGCAATGAAAGAAATACAGTTATATAGAGATCATAAGGAAAGCTTCGATAGACTAGAAGCTATTCGAGCTACATCTAAACTTAAGTATGGTAAGAAATTAATGTTTAATAGTAACTTCTCATTGTGCTTTTATTTTCTTAATTGATAACTACTAATATGTTATGGTTTTATAATTGGTAGATGAATGGTGGAGGTTATTCGGTTGTTCTACTCCATGTTTACAAAGGATAGTTGTTCGCATTCTTAGCCAAGCATCTGCTTCCTCTGAGTGTTAGAGGAATTGGAGTCTTTTCGACCATATTCATATAAAAAGAAGAAATAGATTAGAGCATGATAGACTGACTGATATTGTTTATGTTACTTATAATTTGCATCTTAAATCCAGATAATATATGTTTCATGCAATATCATATTATTTCATACGTAATCTTTATCATAAAAAATTTGTAAATTATTAATTCTTCACATATTGTATTTAAAGTTTTTGGAAGAAAAAAGAAAAGAGAAAGCAAAAGACACAATATGATCCAATTGATTATAAAAGCATCAATTTAGTTGACTTTTGGGTGACGGAAGAGGTTGTAGATAAAGAGCCTGATCTTCCTAGTAATATGGATGATTTGTTACGTGAGTATTATAGTTTATTTTCTAATGATTTATTAGAATGTTGTTTGTTTATAATATAATGATAACATGTGTATTTCATTAGGTGATATTGATGCAGATTTATATCAAAGTGGCATTGATAGTGGTGGTCTTTATGCTACATCTCTTGATTATTCTGAAGATGATCCCACCGAAATAAATTTGCGACAAGTTCTTACAGATTTTGATGATTGATAAATCTTCATGTTGGCATTTAATATTTAGTTTTTATTTTAGGTTGTTTATTTATAATTTATTTATTATTCTATTCTAATATAATTTTTTCAGTTGTACCACAGGGTGGACCGGTTGTGTGACACCCTAATTACCCTAAGCCTTACCTCTAGCCCTAAAGAAAAAGATAACTAAGTGCCACGATAGTTTTAAGGCTTATATATATATATATATATATATATATATATATATATATATATATATAGGAATAGTAATAATACGAGAAGCCCGATGAAGAAATTACATCTCAAAAACAAAAACTGAAAAGCGCAAAGCGTTCACACGAAAACTAAAAGAATAAAGGATAAGATACCGGTACAAGATAACAAAGTATATATATGTAGATATATGAGTATAATAGTCATAAAGTACTAGCCTCAAACCGCAGAGTTTAGGCCGATTAGATATATACAGACATAATAGAGCTCTGAAAGTTAAAATAGCATATACAATATCTCTCTCAAAGTTATCCTCTAAGGCAAATAAAGATACAAAAGATAGAGAGAACTACAACAAAATTGTCAAAATGAAAAAGATGATAAAGGATCCTCCACTCTGTCACCATCAAGCAACTCACCGAGGTGGTTAACGACCTGCATCTGAAAAACAACAACAGAATATGGTATAAGAACCGGAGGTTCTCAGTATGGTAACAGTGACCAGTAATGTAAGATATAAAATTTTGGGACGCTAGAGACAATCCTAGAACTTCACATCAAGCATAAGATTCAACTTATAAGACAATTTAAATAACTCCTTTGACATGTCATCTAACTTAGGCGATTTCTAATTTAACATTTACACCACTGTCCCACTGCCTTGCCAGCTTAGCTACCAAGCGATCCCATCATCACTGCCTTCCAAACCTCCTCAATCCTTGTAGAAAACACATGAAATATTAATAAGTAAAACACAAGTAGAATCATGTATATTAAGTAATTCAAGAAGCAAATAAGCATGTTATATGATGAGCGGATAATTTATACGCTTTTTGGCATTGTTTTTAGGTAGTTTTTAGTAGGATATAGTTACTTTTTGGGATGTTTTCATTAGTTTTTATGCTAAATTCATATTTCTAGACTTTACTATGAGTTTGTGTGTTTTTCTGTGATTTTAGGTAATTTCTGGCTGAAATTGAGGGACTTGAGCAAAACTTTGATAAAAGGCTGACAAAGGACTGTTGATGTTGTTGGATTCTGACCTCCCTGCACTCGAAATAGATTTTCTGGAGCTACAGAACTCCAAATGGTGCTCTCTCAACGGCGTTGGAAAGTAGACATCTAGAGCTTTCCAGAAATATATAATAGTCTATACTTTATTCGAGATTAGATGATGCAAACTGGCGCTCAACGCCAGTTCCACGCTGCATTCTGGAGTCAAACGCCAGAAACACGTCACTAACCAGAGTTGAACGCCAAAAACACGTTACAACTTGGCGTTCAACTCCAAAAGAAGCCTCTGCACGTTTAAAGCTCGAGATCAGCCCAAGCACACACTAAGTGGGCCTCGGAAGTAGATTTCTGCATCAATTACTTACTTCTGTAAACCCTAGTAGCTAGTCTAGTATAAATAGGACATTTTACTATTGTATTAGACATCTGGATTTTACATCTTTGATCATATTTGGGGGCTGGCCATTCGGCCATGCCTGGACCACTATCACTTATGTATTTTCAACGGTGGAGTTTTTACACACCATAGATTAAGGGTGTGGAGCTCTGTTGTACCTCGAGTTTTAATGCAATTTCTACTATTTTCTATTCAATTCAGTTTATTCCTGTTCTAAGATATTCGTTGCACTTCAACATGATGAATGTGATGATCTGTGACACTCATCATCATTCTCACCTATGAATGCGTGACTGACAACCACTTTCGTTCTACCTTAGACCGAACGCATATCTCTTGGATTCCTTGATCAGAATCTTCGTGGTATAAGCTAGAATTGTTGGCGGCATTCATGAGAATCCAGAAAGTCTAAACCTTGTCTGTGATATTCCGAGTAGGATTCAAGGATTGAATGACTATGACGAGCTTCAAACTCACGATTGTTGGGCATGATGACAAATGCAAAAGAATCAATGGATTCTATTCCGACATGATCGAGAACCGACAGATGATTAGCCGTGCTGTGACAGAGCATTTGGACCATTTTTACTGAGAGGATGGGATGTCGCCATTGACAACGGTGATGCCATACATACTGCTTGCCATGGAAAGGAGTAAGAAGGATTGAAAGTATGAAAGCAGTATGTTGCAGAGATCCAAAAGGGACAAAGCATCTCCATACACTTGTCTGAAATTCTCACCAAGGATTTACATAAGTATTTCTATCTTTATTTTCTGTTTATTTATTATTATTATTCAAAAATTCCATAACCATTTATTATCCGCCTAACTGAGATTTACAAGATGACCATAGTTTGCTTCATACCAACAATCTCCGTGGGATCGACCCTTACTCACGTAAGGTTTATTACTTGGACGACCCAGTGCACTTGCTGGTTAGTTATTGTGAAGAAAGTGCTGATTTAGTAAATGCACATACCAAGTTGAATGCCATTGTTAGAGATCACAATTTCGTGCACCATATTTTTAGTGCCGTTGTCGGGGATTGTTCGAGTTTGGACAACTGACGGTTCATCTTGTTGCTCAAATTAGGTAATTTTCTTTTCATTTATTTTCAAAAAAAATTTTCCAAAAATCTTTCATCAAAATTTCTCCCTCTGTTTTCGAAAAATCGTTCAGAGTTTTTAAGAATAAATTCTAGAGTTTCAAATTGGTATGCTGAAGCTTGGCTGGCCATCAAGCTTTAGACTAACCTGGTATGATTCCTGGAATTTTGATTGAGGACTTTGAATTCATTACTTCCTTTTTCCTATATGTTTTCGAAAAAATTAAAATAAAATACAAAAAAAATTTAGAAAATCATAAAAACCAAAAATATTTTGTGTTTTTTGTTTGAGTTTTGAGTCAATTTCTAAGTTTGGTGTCAATTGCATGTTTTAAAAATTTATGCATTTTTCGAAAATTCATGCATGATGTTCTTCATGATCTTCAAGTTGTTCTTGATAAGTCTTCTTGTTTGATCTTGATGTTTTCTTGTTTTGTGTCTTTTGTTGTTTTTCATGTGCATTTTTGCATTCATAGTGTCTAAGCATTAAAGATTTCTAAGTTTGGTGTCTTGCATGTTTTCTTTGCATCAAAAATTTTTCAAAAATATGTTCTTGATGTTCATTATGATCTTCAAAGTGTTCTTGGTATTCATCTTGACATTTATAGTGTTCTTGTATGCATCATGTGTTTTGATTCGTAATTTTCATATTGTGAGTCATTTTTGTTGTTTTTCTCTCTCATCATTAAAAATTCAAAAATAAAAAAATATCTTTTCCTTATTTCTCTCAAAATTTCGAAAATTTGAGTTGACTTACTCAAAAAAATTTTTAAAACTTAGCTATTTCTCATAAGTCAAGTCAAATTTTCAAATTTAAAAATCTTATCTTTTCAAAATCTTTTTCAAAAATCAAATCTTTTTCATTTTTATCTTATGATTTTCGAAAAATTAAAAATAATTTTCAAAATCTTTTTCCTATCTTTATTTCAAAATTTCAAAAACTTTACTAACAATTAATATGATTGATTCAAAAATTTGAAGTTTGTTACTTTCTTGTTAAGAAAGGTTCAATCTTTAAATTCTAGAATCATATCTTTTAGTTTCTTATTAGTCAAGTAATCAACTTTAATTGTAAAAATCAAATCTTTTTCAAAATATCTTTTTAATCATATCTTTTCAATTAATATCTTTTCAAATATTTGATTTCAAAATATCTCTTCTAACTTCTCATCTTTTCAAAATTAATTTTCAAATCTTTTTCAACTAACTCATTGACTTTTTGTTTGTTTCTTATCTTTTTCAAAACCACCTAACTACTTTTCTCTTGATAATTTTCGAAAATTTCTCCATCTTTTTCAAAATTTTCTTAATTAACTAATTGTTTTAAATTTTAATTTTAATTTTAATTCTTCCTTTAATTTTCGAAAATCACTAACCCTTTTCAAAATTAATTCTCGAATTCTCTCCCTTTCATCTTCTTCTATTTATTTATTTATTTACTAACACTTCTCTTCATCTCAAGAATCTGAATCTATCTTCATCCTTGTGTTTGGATTCTTAGCTTTTCCTTCTTCTATTCCTTTTTTCTTCTACTAACATAAAGGAATCTCTCTACTGTGGTAAAGAGGATCCCTATTATTATTTTATGTTTCCTTCTTTTTCATATGAGTAGGAGCAAGGACAAGAATATTCTTGTTGAGGTAGATCCTAAACCTGAAAGGACTCTGAAGAGGAAACTAAGAGAAGCTAAATTACAACAATCCAGAGACAACCTTACAGAAATTTTCGAAAAGGAAGAGGAGATGGCAGCCGAAAATAATAATGCAAGGAGGATGCTTGGTGACTATACTACACCTACTTTCAAATTTGATGGAAGAAGTATCTCAATTCCTGTCATTGGAGCAAACAATTTTGAGCTGAAACCTCAACTAGTTGCTCTACTGCAATAGAACTGCAAGTTCCATGGACTTCCATCAGAAGATCTCTACCAGTTTTTAACTGAGTTCTTGCAGATTTGTGAGACTGTTAAGAATAATGGAGTAGATCCTGAAGTCTACAGGATCATGCTTTTCCCCTTTGCTGTAAGAGACAGAGCTAGAATATGGTTGGATTCACAACCTAAAGATAGCCTGGACTCCTGGGATAAGCTGGTCGCGGCCTTCTTGGCTAAGTTCTTTCCTCCTCAAAAGCTGAGCAAGCTTAGAGTGGATGTTCAGACCTTCAAACAAAAAGATGGTGAATCCCTCTATGAAGCTTGGGAAAGATACAAGCAGATGACCAAAAGGTGTCCTTCTGACATGCTTTCAGAGTGGACCATTTTGGATATATTCTATTATGGTCTATCTGAATTCTCTAAGATGTCATTGGACCATTCTGTAGGTGGATCCATTCACCTAAAGAAAATGCCTGTAGAAGCTCAAGAACTTATTGACATGGTTGCAAATAACCATTTCATGTACACTTCTGAGAGGAATTTCGTGAATAATGGGACGCCTCAGAGGAAGGGAGTTCTTGAAATTGATGCTCTGAATGCCATATTGGCTCAGAACAAAATGTTGACTCAACAAGTTAACATGATTTCTCAAAGTCTGAATGGATGGCAAAATGCATCCAACAGTACTAAAGAGGCATCTTCTGAAGAAGAAGCTTATGATCCTGAGAACCCTGTAATGGCAGAGGTAAATTACATGGGTGAACCTTATGGAAACACCTATAATTCATCATGGAGAAATCATCCAAATTTTTCATGGAAGGATCAACAAAAGCCTCAATAAGGCTTTAATAATGGTGGAAGAAATAGGCTCAGCAATTGCAAGCCTTATCCATCATCTCCTCAGCAACAGACAGAGAATTCTGAGCAGAGCACCTCTAACTTAGCAAACTTAGTCTCTGATCTGTCTAAGGCCACTTTAAGTTTCATGAGTGAAACACGGTCCTCCATTAGAAATTTAGAGGCACAAGTGGACCAGCAGAGTAAGAAAATCACTGAAACTCTTCCTAGTACTCTCCCAAGCAACACTGAAGAGAATCCAAAAAGAGAGTGTAAGGTCATTGACATAATCAACATGGCTGAACCTAGAAAGAAAGGAGAGGACATGAATCCCAATGAGGAAGACCTCATGGGACGTCTCTCAAGCAAGAAGGAGTTCCCTATTGATGACCTAAAAGAATCTGAGGCTCATATAGAGACCATAGAGATTCCATTAAACCTCCTTCTGCCATTCATGAGCTCTAAAAAACTATTCTTCCTCTGAAGAGGATGAAGATGTAACTGGAGAGCAAGTTGCTCAATATCTAGGAGCCATCATAAAGCTGAATGCCAAATTGTTTGGTAATGAGACTTGGGAAGGTGAACCTCCCTTGCTCATTAATGAACTAGATACATGGATTCAGCAAACTTTACCTCAAAAGAGACAAGATCCTGGAAAATTCTTAATAACTTGTACTATAGGCACGATGACCTTTGAAGAAAGCTCTGTGTGACCTAGGGTCAGGCATAAATCTTATGCCACTCTCTGTAATAGAGAAGTTGGGGATCATTGAGGTACAACCTGCCATATTCTCATTACAAATGGCAGACAAGTCAGTAAGACAAGCTTATGGATTGGTAGAGGACGTGTTAGTGAGGGTTGAAGGCCTTTACATCCCTGCTGATTTCATAATCTTAGACACTAGGAAGGACAAGGATGAATGCATCATCCTTGGAAGACCCTTCCTTGCCACAGCAGGAGCTGTAATTGATGTTGACAGAGGAGAGCTAGTCCTTCAATTGAATGGGGATTACCTTGTGTTTAAAACTCAAAGATATTCCTCTGCAACCATGGAGAGGAAGCATGAAAAGCTTCTCTCAATACAGAGTCAAACAAAGCCCCCACAATCAAACTCTAAGTTTGGTGTTGGAAAGCCACAACCAAACTCTAAGTTTAGTGTTGAATCCCCACATTCAAACTCTAAGTTTGGTGTTGGAAATCTACAACATTGACCTGATCACCTGTGAGGCTCCATGAGAGCCCACTGTCAAGCTATTGACATTAAAGAAGCGCTTATTGGGATGCAACCCAATCTTTATTTATCTAATTTTATTTTTTATTTTATTGTTCCTTTGTGTTTTATTAGGTTCATGATCATGTGGAGTCACAAAATAAATACTAAAGTTAAAAACAGAATAAAAAACAGCAGAAGAAAAATCACACCTTGGAGGAAGGGCTTACAAACGC
Source organism: Arachis stenosperma (assembly GCF_014773155.1). Taxonomy (NCBI): domain Eukaryota; kingdom Viridiplantae; phylum Streptophyta; class Magnoliopsida; order Fabales; family Fabaceae; genus Arachis; species Arachis stenosperma. The sequence continues at coordinate 109,231,244 of NC_080381.1, read as the reverse complement.
CAGTAAGGAGTATTTGGCTGGCGTTCAACGCCAGAACAAAGCATGGATCTGGCGTTGAACACCAAAAACAAGCAGCATCCTGATGTTTAAATGCCAGGAATACACCCTGAGGAGAGCTGGCACTGAACGCCAGAAACAAGCATGGAACTGGCGTTCAACGCCAGAAACATGCTGCAAATGGGTGTTGAACGCCCAAAACAAGCATGAAGCTGGCGTTCAACGCCAGAAACAAGCATCAATCTGGTGTTTAAATGCCAAAATTGCATGCAAAGGTGTTTTACACGCCTAATTGGTGCAGGGATGATAAACCCTTGACACCTCAGGATCTGTGGACCCCATAGGATCACCTCAGGATCTGTGGACCCTACAGAATCCCCACCTACCTCAACTCACCCTCTCTCTCTTTTTCACACAATCCAATAAACACTCTTCCCCAAAACCCTTCACCAATCACCTCAATCTCTCTTCCCCATCACCTCTTCACCACTTATATCCATCCACCCTTCCCCATAAACCCCCACCTACCTTCAAAAATTCAAAATCTCTTTCCCACCCAAACCCACTCTAAATGGCCGAACCAATACCATTTCCCTCCACTATATAAACCCCTCCATCCTTCTTCATTTTCACACAACACAACCCTCTCCTCTCCCCCTTGGCCGAAACACAAATCTCTCCCTCTCCTCTATCTCTTCCTTTTCTTCTTCTATTCTATCTTCTCTTTGCTCGAGGGCGAGTAATATTCTAAGTTTGGTGTGGTAAAAGCATAGCTTTTTTGTTTTTTCATAACCACCTATGACACCTAAGGCCGGAGAAACCTCTAGAAAAGGAAAAGGGAAGATAAAAGCTTCTACCTTTGAGTCATGGGAGATGGAGAGATTCATCTCAAGGGTCCATAGCTCAGTAGAAGAGCATTTGACTGCACATCAAGAGAGCATGAGGAATTCCCTCATCAAGAAATCCCTGAGATACCTCAGGGGATATATTTTCCTCCACATAACTATTGGGAGCAACTAAGGATAGGAGCACCAAAATCACTAGGGATCAAGCAACAGAGGCAAGGAAGAGACATAAAGAAGCTCAGAAAAGCACCATTGATCCTTCAAAAAGGCGCCACCCTCACTAAGGTGGACTCATTCCTTGTTTCTCTGCTTTTTTGTTTTTATGCTTAATGTTTATCTATGTTTGTGTCTTTCCTACATGATCATTAGTATTTAGTAACTATGTCTTAAGGCTATGAATAATTCCATGAATCCTTCACCTTTCTTAAATGAAAAATGTTTTTAATACAAAAGAACAAGAAGTACATGAACTTCGAAATTGTCCTTGAAATTAGTTTAATTATATTGATGTGGTGACAATACTTTTTGTTTTCTGAATGAATGCTTGAACAATGCATATTTTTGATCTTGTTATTTATGAATGTTAAAATTGTTGGCTCTTGAAAGAATGATGAACAAAGAGAAATGTTATTGATAATCTGAAAAATCATGAAATTGATTCTTGAAGCAAGAAAAAGCAGTGAAAAAGCAAAAGCTTGCGAAAAAAAAGTGTGGCAAAAAAAATAAATAGAAAGAAAAAGAAAAAGCAAGCAGAAAAAGCCAATAGCCCTTAAAACCAAAAGGCAAGGGTAAAAAGGATCCAAGGCTTTGAGCATCAATGGATTGGAGGGCCCAAGGAAATAAAACCAGGCCTAAGCGGCTAAATCAAGCTGTCCCTAACCATGTGCTTGTGGCATGCAGGTCCAAGTGAAAAGCTTGAGACTGAGTGGTTAAAGTCGTGATCCAAAGAAAAAAGAGTGTGCTTAAGAACCCTGGACACCTCTAACTAGGGACTTTAGCAAAGCTGAGTCACAATCTGAAAAGGTTCACCCAGTTATGTGTCTGTGGCATTTATGTATCCGATGGTAATACTGGAAAACAAAGTGCTTAGGGCCATGGCCAAGACTCATAAAAGTAGCTATGTTCAAGAATCAACATACTTAACTAAGAGAATCAATAACACTATCTGAAACTCTGAATTCCTATAGATGCCAATCATTCTAAACTTTAAGGGATAAAGTGAGATGCCAAAACTATTCAGAAGCAAAAAGTTACAAGTCCCGCTCATCTAATTAGAACTAATATTCATTGATATTCTGAGATTTATAGTATGTTCTCTTCTTTTTATCCTATTTGATTTTCAGTTGCTTGGGGACAAGCAACAATTTAAGTTTGGTGTTGTGATGAGCGGATAATTTAGACGCTTTTTGGCATTGTTTTTAGGTAATTTTTAGTAGGATATAGTTACTTTTGGGGATGTTTTCATTAGTTTTTATGCTAAATTCACATTTCTGGACTTTACTATGAGTTTGTGTGTTTTTCTGTGATTTCAGGTAATTTTTGGCTGAAATTGAGGGACCTGAGCAAAACTCTGATAAAAGGCTGACAAAGGACTGCTGATGCTATTAGATTCTGACCTCCCTACACTCGAAATGGATTTTATGGAGCTACAGAACTCCAAATGGTACGCTCTCAACGGCGTTGGAAATTAGACATCCAGAGATTTCCAGCAATACTTTATTCGAGATTAGACGATACAAACTGGTGCTCAACGCCAGTTTCACGCTGCATTCTGGAGTCAAACGCCAGAAACACGTCACGAACCAGAGTTGAACGCCAAAAACACGTTACAACTTGGCGTTCAACTCCAAAAGAAGCCTCTGCATATGTAAAGCTCGAGCTCAGCCCAAGCACACACTAAGTGGGCCACGGAAGTGGATTTCTGCATCAATTACTTACTTCTGTAAACCCTAGTAGCTAGTCTAGTATAAATAGGACATTTTATTATTGTATTAGACATCTGGATTTTACATCTTTGATCATATTTGGGGGCTGGCCATTCGGCCATGCCTGGACCACTATCACTTATGTATTTTCAATGGTGGAGTTTCTACACACCATAGATTAAGCGTGTGGAGCTCTGCTGTACCTCGAGTTTTAATACAATTTCTACTATTTTCTATTCAATTCAATTTATTCCTGTTCTAAGATATTCGTTGCACTTCAACATCATGAATGTGATAATCTGTGACACTCATCATCATTCTCACCTATGAACGCATGACTGATAACCACTTTCGTTCTACCTTAGACCGAATGCATATCTCTTGGATTCCTTGATCAGAATCTTCGTGGTATAAGTTAGAATTGTTGGCGGCATTCATGAGAATCCGGAAAGTCTAAACCTTGTCTGTGGTATTCCGAGTAGGATTCAGGGATTGAATGACTGTGACGAGCTTCAAACTCACGATTGTTGGGCGTGATAACAAACGCAAAAGAATCAATGGATTCTATTCCGACATGATCGAGAACCGACAGATGATTAGCCGTGCTGTGACAAAGCATTTGGACCATTTTCACTAAGAGGATGGGGTGTAGCCATTGACAACAGTGATGCCCTACATACAGCTTGCCATGGAAAGGAGTAAGAAGGATTGAAAGTATGAAAGCAGTATGTTGCAGAGATCCAAAAGGGACAAAGCATCTCCATACACTTGTCTGAAATTCTCACCAAGGATTTACATAAGTATTTCTATCTTTATTTTCTGTTTATTAATTATTATTATTCGAAAATTCCATAACCATTTATTATCCGCCGAACTGAGATTTACAATATGACCATAATTTGCTTCATACCAACAATCTCTGTGGGATCGACCCTTACTCACATAAGGTTTATTACTTGGACGACCCAGTGCACTTGCTGGTTAGTTGTGCGGAGTTGTGAAGAAAGTGCTGAGTTAGTAAATGCGCATACCAAGTTGAATGCCATTGTTAGAGATCATAATTTCGTGCACAATTATACAATTAATCATAACAATGCAAGTCGGCAAAGCAAGCAAACATATAGAATATGCACATGATGAATGCTTGTTCTATTTGGTTGTGATATCACATTGTCGATTCAACTGCCAACTCGACACATTTTCATGGGAATGTCACCTTTCGGTCATGAATATAAGTGGGATCCCCTCACGAATATAGTATCGAGCACACTCTTGTGATCTAAAAGGATGTAAGCGGGATACTCTTCCACAGACCTCACATCTCAATGTAAGCGAGATTAACTACCGTCTTTACGCCACCGTCGCGACCTTGACAAGCGGGATTAACCATTGTCCTTGCCAGACGCGTAGCATTTGAACAGTACCAGTATAAAACAATATATCAGTGGATTTCAGAAATCATTTTCAATTCTCAGTAAAGTCCTCATTTAACCTCGAGTCTTAAACTCATCTCAAGCATCATCAGTTTGTAATTCCACAACTCATTACCTTAATCATCATTACAATACTCCACCATCTCACTCAACTAATCCATCCTTAATATCCCAGAAACTTAAGTCTCCGTCTTTTGAATTCATATGGTCTTTCTCAAATTCTTTCTGGTTCTTTCCTTGGATATTTCATGGACTTGTTAGTAAAATGATAGACTATGTTCTCATTTTGGACTCTAAGCTGCATGTGGGATATCTTATTTCTAATAATGCTTAGAATCTTCAAGGTCTTGCCTCTAATATTTCTAAGGATTTAAAATTGATTATTCAAAGCTATGAGCCTATCTCATATTCTAATGTTCTTGGTTGGATTTGGTGCAACTCTAGGGGTACTGAATATACCTCAAAAGATGGTTATCTTTGGCTCCTAGATAAGCATGCTTCTATCGACACTTCAATAAATTGGACTTGGTTGTGAAATCTTCATATTCTTGAGAAAGTGAGACTTTTAATATGGCTATGCCTTCACAATGCTCTTTCCACTTGTGAATTCTGATTCAACTGTCACTTTGAATCTTCAAATACTTGTAGCCACTACAAAATTTCTACATAACATATTCTCCATTGTTTGAGGGATTGTGCCAAAGCCCAATGCATCTAGAATAACCTTGGAATCAATCAAGCTCCGACTTTAATGGTGCAAGATTTTTCGACTTGGCTGCAAACGTTGCTAAGAAGAACTTATTTGTTTCTTTGGTCAGCGGCTTTGTGGTGTATATGGCTTGCTTGGAATACTTGTATCTTCAACAATGAAAACCAAACCCCTGCTTCCATAGCTTTTAAAGTCAGATTCTTGGCCGAAGAATTCCGAAATGCCTCGTCTTAGAATTTTCAATAAAGTTCCTTTTCGATTGAATACAAGTGGACTCTACCAAACACTGAATTTGTGAAAATTAACTATGACAGAAGTGTTTTTCCTGACTCTGAAAAGGCCGAGTATGGATGTGTTCTTCGTGACAAAGATGGTGTATGCATTTCAGAGAGTAAAAAAGGTTCCTAGTTCAAGTGTGCTTCGCAGAAAGTTGTGGGCTACTTGGTGTAGATTGATGTTGGCGCTAGAGAATGGTCTTCTAAATATTATGTGTGAGACCGACTCGATTGATGAATATTCACTTGTTGACACCTTGAACACTCTTCAAGATCACTATGAATCAGAACTTCTCTCCAAGATTTTTGAATTTAAGATGTGCAAAGAAAGTTCTGTTCAATTTGGTATTATTCATCATAAGACTAATAAGATTGCTGATCTTTTAGCAAAATACGGTGCACAAGGAATGGTTGGCTAATATACTTGGTTACAATCTCCGCTGCTAATATACTTGGCGCAACATGATTTAATTTAGTCATGTTTCTTTTCTTGTTCTTTGTTCTTTTTCTTCTTTCTTACCTCACCAATATATATATATACACCAATATATATATGTACTATATCCCTTATACGTCGAAAAAATCGGATTATACCTCGGTCAAACGAAATAAAATTAAGATCAAATCAAACCCCCCAATGTAATCAAACTATATCCTAACAAACATCTTCCCAAAAATCTCACCCTGACGTCGACCACGAAGATCTCAGCATCAACTGACGAATAAATTAGCTTCTATCAAACTATAAATCAGAGTGAGGGCTGACAATATGGGGCAGAGCATTCAATATCATCTCACTGATTATACACTCATTCTCTTAAGTGATTCTTTACTGATTTGAGAATTGGAGTCCTTTTCGCAAGTGCCATGCTTGGGTCCGAATTCACGAGGGTAATCTAATTCCGGGATGAGCTGTCAGATGCCTCAGAGTAGTGAGAGACCGACGTATAGCTTGGAAAGAGTATCCTTTCCAAAATATTTGATGGGTGCCACCTCGCTTTTTTTCATTTAACATCCCTATATTTGATTTGTATCTTCTTTTTTTTTTGCAGAAGCCGAACTATGATGGATCATTTAGTAACTCCTCAAGTTAACCCAACCAATGCGAAACTATTTGCTACAAATGCTGCTCTACAGGCAAAAAACCAACAAATGGCCGAACTGTTAGCAGCAATGCAGAACAACGGCAAAAAAGAATGATAATAAGAAAGTCAAAAATAACCTCCATGAGGAACAACAGTTAGAGTCGAATGTAAAGACAGGAGAAGCACATCTCAAAACAGAAAGACGACGGATTAGTGATGCACGAAATCTGTATCGCTACAAATTTCCTTTGAAAAGTATACCGAATTTTCGTCAAGTAAAAAATCACAGTAGAGTGAGGTCGAATCCCACAGGAATTGATTGGTTGAGCAACTTTCGTCATAGGAGTGTTCTAGTTGAACTAAACAGAATTGAGTTAGGATTTGCAGAAATTTAAATGGCGAAAAACGTAAATAGCAAGGAATGTAAATAACGGAAAGGTAAATAGCAGAATATAAATGACTGCAAGTAAATCACAGAAAGTAAATTACAGAAAAGTAAATGGGGATAGAGATGATGAACATCAAAGTAAACAGCAGAATATAGAGATGGGAAGATAAGAATAGGGATGCTTATTGGGTTAAGGAGATGTTGCACTCTCCAGATCAAGTTCATTTTCATCTCTTCCTTAGTCCATGTAACTCATTGATCTCTTGGCAATCTTAGGTGATTAAATCCCAATTCCTTGGCAATTCAATCTCTCTAAGCTTGAACAATTATCCAATTCCTTGATCTAATTTCTCATTGGAAGAGATGAAGTACGATCACTAATTATACCACATGTTTTTCTAAATCAAAGTACCGGGAGGATTATATGTCACTATATCCATCCAACCCCCAATCTAGGCCAACATGAGAAAGAGTTTCTAGCATGATTTCCTCATTCCTCTTCCAAGACTCAGAGGAAATCCAAGTAGGAACAATTTCTCTTCCGAGACAGTTGCTCAATTGGATGAAAAGCGAAAGCTTTCAAGCAAATCAAAGAGAATGAAAAAAGAAGAAGAATAAGAACTATGATTGATCCATTGAATTACAACATAGCTCCCTCCCCCAATGAAGTGGGGTTTAGTTGGTCATAGCTCTCGGAATAGAAATTGGAAATGTAAAATGTATTGAGAAGTAAATTGAGTATAGAGAAAAGTAAATTCAGAGTGTTTACAATCCTGGATCTCTCAGCTCCCAATCCCCCTTTCTAGTTTAAAACTACTCCTATATATACTACTTCTCTGATCCTCAGTTGAGTTTGCAAGTCTCTGGATATGGGGCCTTGGCCTTAGTTAAAGCAGTTAACTAACTTATTGGGCTTTGCTCATCTTGTTGGAGAAGTTTGAGTTGAGAAGCATTCACGTTAGTCCCCACGTTAGTGGCATTAACGTGGCCACTAACATGGGCTTTCTTGGCTTCGATCAAGTTAGTGGTGTTAATTTTTCCACTAACTTTTAATGATGTTCCCTTCTCCACGTTAATGGCTCACGTTAGTGGAATTAACATGGCCACTAACGTGGGCTTTCTTGACTTCGACCAAGTTAGTGGTTTTAACTTTTCCACTAACTTTTCATGCTGCTCATTTCTCCACGTTAATGGCTCACGCTAGTGGCATTAACATGGGCTTTCTTGGCTTCGACCAAGTTAGTGGTGTTAACTTCACCACTAAATTTCCAAGCTGCCCCTTCTCCCACGTTAGTGGCATTAACATTGCCACTAACTTGACTCATTCTCCTTTTGTCCATGTTAGTGCCCACGTTAGTGGCACTAACGTAGGCAATAACGTGGGTCTTCCTTTTCTTTGCTCAAGTTAGTGGTGTTAACTTCACCTCTAACTTTCCAAGCTGCCCCCTTTTTCCACGTTAGTGCCCACATTAGTGGCACTAATGTGGGTCTTCTCTGCTTCTCCCTGCCTGAAATCAGTCAAACAATTTGCATCAAAGTCTTGCTCTAATCATGAGATAATATATCATTCATTCTATCATTCAATCCTTGCACTATTCTCATGAAAATGTTTAGAATTCACAATGTTTGATTGAATAAAAATATGGGTGCATAATCAACCAAATACTTGCTTATTGCCTAAGAAAATACATGAAACTATCCTAAAACATACTCAAAATGGCTTATGAAACTAGCCAAGATGCCCTGGCATCAACTAGCCCTTTTTCCGAATAAATAATGAATTTCAAAATGCCTAACAATTTTACACTCCCAATGACTTTGACACCGTACAAGGGGATCGCAGATCCTAAAGTTCATGCCACAAAATTTGAATCTATGATGTTTCTCAATAGTTACTCCGATCCCATCTTGTGCCGATATTTCTCAACTATTTTAGATGGAGCTGCTTTATTATGGTTTTCCAACTTACCTGCAGGTTCGATATCCAGCTTTGACAAATTTGTCAAATTATTTGTAAACCATTTTGCAGCATCCAAAATCTACATGCGGGACTCAGACTATCTCAGTATGATTAGGCAAAGACAACACGAAAGTCTGAAAGACTACATAATGTGCTTCACAACAGCGGCCATGAAAATTCCGAACCTCAATCCAGAGGTACAACTCCATGCAATAAAGAGTGGCCTCCGGCCTGGAAAATTCCAGGAAGCAATAGTAGTTTCAAATCCAAAGGCATTGGAAGAATTCAGTGAAAAGGCAACTGGACAAATTGAAATTGAAGAATTACGTTAAGCTCAGAGAAATGAAAGACCATCATCTCAAAAGGAAGAAGAGAAACCTCCCAAGTCTTAGAGCAAATATTTCAAAAAGCCCTTCTAATTGACACTGAAATTTGATTCATACACCAAGTTCAACACCAAAGGGGAGGACATTATCAAAGAAATCCTGCACAACAAACTGATAAAACCACCAAACAAAGCAGGCAAATATCAGGATCAGAGGCATGTAGACAGAAGCAAACATTGTGCATTCCACCAGAAGTACGGTCATACCACTGATGAATGCATAGTACCCAAAGATCTATTAGAAATGCTAGCAGGACAAGGCTTACTGGATAAATATGTCACTTCCAGAAGCCAGAAAGAAGCAACCAAGGGCACTGACAACCCGAGCTATAGCTCCGATCGTAAAGAAAGGGGAACTTGGTATGGACCAGTCAAAACTCCTGCCTCTAAAGGAATAATAAATTATATTTTAGGTGTCTTCGAGGAGGAGGAGCAACTAATAGAGCTAGGAAGATAAGTTATAGAGCCATGATGACAATTGAAGGATCTTATCAAAAGATTCAAACGTCGACTCCAGCTACCCAGATCACTTTTAGCATGTCCGACTTCAAGTTGCAGTCTCCGAACTTGGATGATCCAGTGGTGATCTCAATCCATATAGGGGAACTAACAGTACAAAAGGTTCTACTCGAACCAGGGAGTAGCGCCAACATATTGTTCTACTCCAAATTCAAGAAGATGCAACTTAGCGACAAAGCACTGTAACTATCAACCAAAGAATTGGTAGGGTTCTCCAGAGAAAGAGTCCCTGTATCAAGTTATGTATGGTTGAAAATGATGCTAGGGGAGTCTCCAAACTCAAAAAGCCTAGATATTCAATTTTTAGTAATTGATTGTGCTAGCCCTTATAATATTATTTTTGGACGCCCGCCCCTTAACTCTTTTGGAGCCATTATCTCTATGGTTCACCTTTGTGTCAAGTTCCTTGTGCAGGATAACATAGTGGCAACAGTGTATGTCAACCACAAAGAAGCTAGACAATGTTACAATGTAGGTTTAAAGACCATTTCAAAGCAGACCATCCCAAGAGTCCACTCTGTTTACAACACAGAGAATATTCCAACCTTGGCCGAGTTAGATCCGAGAAGCAATAACAGTCGCCCTGCCCCGACAAACAACCTTGAAAAGGTACAACTGGGGAGAGCTGACCAATATACTAATATTGGTTTTGTTTTCTCTGCATGAACAAAACAAGATCTGATCGAAATCCTCGAGTCTGATTCTGATCTTTCTACATGGACACCCGCGGACATGCTGGGATTGATCTGAACTTCATATGCCATAAGCTAGCGATTAATCCCAACGTCCGACCTATAAGACAAAAGAAGAGGAACTTGGGCACTGAAAAATGAAATACAGCAATGGCAGAAACACAAAAATTACTTGATACAGGTTTCATCCGAGAACTTAATTTCTCATCATGGGTAGCAAACGTAGTGATGGTGAAGAAGAGCTTGGGAAAATAGCACATATGTGTGGACTTTACAGAATTGAATAAAGCATGTCCAAAAGACTCATACTCACTGCCGAATATTGATAGATTGGTAGACCACACCTCAGGATACCAAGTATTGAGTTTTATGGATGCCTATTCCAGCTACAATCAAATATTAATGCACCCTGATGATGAAGACAAAACAACATTTGTAACCGACCAAGGTAACTTTGTTATAAAGTCATGCCTTTTGGGTTGAAAAATATAGGAGCCACCTACCAGAGATTAATGGACAAGATCTTCAAAGATCAGATCGGTATAAACATTGAAATATATGTCGATGATATGGTTGTCAAATCAAGCTTGGAGTAACAACATAAGGCCAACCTTAATGAAATTTTCTAACAACTCTGAAAGTATAATATGAGGTTAAACCCGGATAAGTGCACATTCGGAGTTTATGGAGGCAAATTCCTCGGTTTTTTACTAACAAATAGCGGAATAGAAGCCAACCCTGACAAATGTTAGGCGGTGGTACAAATGCAATCACCTCGGTCAGTCAAGGAAGTGCAACAGCTAATAGGTCACCTAGCAGCCCTGTTCCGATTCCTACCTGCAGTCGCCGCCAAGTTATACCATTTCTTCAACACTGAGAAAGGCCAAAAAGGTTCGTCTGGACAAACGAGTGGCAAAGAGCCTTCATAGAATTTAAAAATATTCTGTGATCCCTGATGATGGCCGAAAGTGGGTTAGAAATTTTTCTCAAAAATAGAATTGGCGTTGCAAGTATAGTTCCAAACCCACAATCAACCAACATCAAAGTTTAATCAAAGATTGTCACCATTCAAACCAAAATAACCGGGAGTTTTAAATCCCGGGTTGTTCTCCCTAAGAATTGCAATTAAGTGTCATATTATTGACTAAGAGATCAAGGGGGTTTAAGATTGCAAGAAATTAAAATGCAAGAAATTAAATAAGCATGCAAGGGAATTAAAGCTCAAAGCAAGTAAATAAAAATAGAATTCAAGTGGCAAAAAGGACTCTTGGCAAGGATTGGAAAATTGAGGATTCCTATCCTAGTCATGGACCACAAACATGGTAATTGTGAGAATTAATCCCAATTAGTCTATCCTAACATCGAGGATAAGTCAAAAGGTCATAATTGATCTCAATTCATAAGTCCTAATCAAGTCACTAATTAACTTAGGAAAAAACTAGCGTCAATGAAAACCAAACCAACTAACAATCCTAACACAATATGGAATGGACATCCATAACTCAAGTTCACCTAATTACCCAATTCCAAGTCAAGAATGTGAAAAACTATACAAAAACTATAAGAGACATTTTATCAAACACCTAGCATGCGTAAAAGGGAAAATATCATAAAATGCAATAATAATAAAATCTATAACTATTAATTGTAATAAAATGATAATAACAACTCAAATAAGCATCAAAGAAACATAAAACATTAAAATTGCATTGTTGAAACAAACATTGAGAAAAGTATTCATAAACTAAAAATAACAAAATTGAGAAAATGACAAAAGAAATTAAGAAGATCAAGACAAGAAAGCATAGAAACATAAATAAAACTACATTAAAGCAAGAATTAAAATCTAAAATTAAAAAGAAATTAAGACAAAAATCCTAAATTCTAGAGAGAAAGGGGAGCTTCTCTCTATAGAAAAACAAGCTAAAACATTTAAAAACCTAAACCTATTTCTCCCCCCTTCATCCTTCTTTTTATGCATACGTACACCCAAACTCCATGTCCACTATAGCAAATTATATATCATTTTGAAGCCCCAGATGTTAGCTTTCCAATGCCACTGAAACCGCTTTATTTGGATCTCTCTTTCTCTCAAGTTATGATCAATTTAGTACAAAGAGGTCAGGATTGACAGCTTTCCAAATCCTTCATTTCTTGAAATCTTCCACTTTGCATGCTTTCCTTCCTCACTTCTTCAATCCATACTTGCCTTGTAAGCTTGAAATTACTCAACAAACAGATCAAGGTATCAAATAGAATTAAAGTGAATTAAAATTGACAATTTTAAGCATAAAAAGCATATTTTTCACAATTAAGCATAATTAGGTAAGAATTCACAGAAGCATGCTATTTCAATGAATAAATGCAAGAAAAGTCAATGAAATCCACCTAATTACAGCAAATAAATACCATGACATGTGGATTCATCGATCACCACCTATACTCCAGAAACCCCAACAAGGTAAACCCCTTTACTTATTCCTTTCAATCTCTACTAACAAGGGTAGCTCCATGCTTATTACAGAAATAGGAAAAGAGCAACACCCGGTGTATTTTGTGAGAAAAGTACTACAAAATACCAAAACAAGATACCCAACAATAGAAAAATTAGCAATCTGCTTGGTCATCACAGCTCGACGTCTACGGCATTATTTTCAAACACATCAGATAATAGTTCAGACTGGTTAACCTCTACGTCAAATATTATCAAAACCAGATTTAGCAGGTTGACTCTCGAAATGGGCAATAGTGCTCTCAGAATTCGACATCTCCTACCAATCAGGAAGATCTCTTAAAGCCCAAGCACTGGCCGACTTTATTTCAGAATTCACCAACGCAGAAGAAATGGTCAAGGAATGGGAACTATATGTAGATGGTACATTAAATGAGAGCGGATATGGAGCTGGGATTCTACTAAGAGACGACACTGGAGTGCACACTGAATAGTCAATGAAATTCCTCTTTCAAGCCACCAATAACCAAGCTGAATATGAGGCACTCCTAGCAGGCCTAAGGTTAGCAAAGGAAATAGAAGTCAAAAACCTAAAGGTATATTGTGACTCCCTCCTCGTAGTATAACAAGTAATTGGTCACTTTCAAGTACGAGATCCACTCTTAGAGAAGTACTTAAATTTGGCAAAAAAAATGAACAATATTTTCAAAATTTTCAAATATCACATATACCTAGAGAATAAAACTATAGGGCCTATATTTTATTCAAATTAGCTATATATAGTGTAATTGATTCATTAGACAAATTATCTCATTTTACACTAACAGAACCAAGTTTAGATATCAAATCTGTTGTAAGTGTGTCACAGGAAAAAGATTGGCGACGCCCATTCATTTTCTATCTAAGAACTGGAGAAATACCAGAAAACAAAAACCCGAGGTCATTTAGACATAAATTAAGCCATTACACCATGATGAGAGCTGACCTATACAAACGGGGTATCTCTAGACCATTGCTAAAATGCATCGGCCGAGCAGATACAGAAAATGCCATAGCTGAGTCCCATGATGGAATCTGTGGACACAAACTGGAGGCAAAAGCTTGGCCACAAAAATTTTACGAGCAAGGTACTACTGGCCGATGTTACGAGAAGACTGTAGAAACAAAGTACAGAAGTGTGATGCATGCCAAAAGTGTGCACCACTCATCCATAGCCCAGTCGAGTTACTGCACACATCGGATATTAGTTGGCCTTTTCATAAATGGGGGATGGATATACTCTGTCCATTCTCGGTAGCACCAGGACAAGTAAAATTCCTATTAGTAGCAATTGATTACTTCACAAAATAGATAGAAGCACAACCACTTGCGAAAATAACTTCGAACAAGGTACAAATGTTCATTTGGAAATTTATTATATGTAGATATGGTCTGCGTAGGGAAATTATTTCCGAAAATGGTCGGCAATTTACTAATAAGAAAATAGCTTCATTTTTAACTGATCTTCATATCAAACATCATTTTTTCTCTGTCGAGCACCCACAAAGTAACGGGCTCGCAGAGGCAGCTAACAATGTCATTTTGCAGGCTTTAAAGAAAAAGTTAACAGATGCTAAAGGACACTAGGCCAAACTCATACCAGAAATATTGTGGAGCTATAACACAAAACCAAAATCCACAACAAAGGAAAACCCGTTCCAATCAGTATATGGCACAGATTGCATGACTCCCATAGAAGTCGGTCAGAGGTTAACTCGAACCGAATACTTTGACGAAAATGCCATTATGGAAGCCAAATCAGTCGAGATTGATACAATAAAGAAAGAATGATGCCTAACTGAGCTCAGAAAAAAATCCATGCAATTGGCTATGCAAAGGCAGTATAACAAGAAAATGTGACCGAGAACTCTAAAACAAGGAGACTTGGTGTTAAGGCAAATAGAAGAAGTTCAGAAACCCCCAGGGGATGGAAAATTAGCTACTAATTGGGAGGGCCCTTTCGAATCTCCGAAGTCGTTGGAAAAGGGGCTTATTGTCTTGAAATGATGGATGGAATAGCCCTCCCCAACACTTAGAACATTTCATCTCTGAAGATCTATTATAGTTAACTTTTCCTTGTAAACAAGATGGAGTGGACATGTGCTCTTTTTCTTGATCACGAGGTTTTTTCCATAAGGAGGGTTTTAATCAGACGGGATTTAACAAGGCCGACCATTCCACACCTTGCAAAACTGAGAGGTCTTTTTCATATGAATAAAAATGTATTCTTTTATGATTTTCTATTAACTACATTTACATATCTACGCAAACATTCAAACCAACAAAAAAGCAAGTTGAAAACAACATTACAAGTCGGATTAGCAGTTCACAAAAAAAATCAAAGTTTAAACTCTTTTAAAAAATTCAAACCAACATTACAAGTCGGATTAGTAGTTCACAAAAAACAACCGATATAACATCGGATATCAAATTCATAAGTTACAAAATAGAGATTCTAAAAATTATAAATATTCAAATTTCTTCAAGAGGGGGGAGGAACCTTCTCATCGTGCTCCTCACCCGCCTCGTCTTCAACCAACATGCCATCAATAACAATTTTGGTCACATCAAGTTGACCCACATCAAACTAGGGCGAAAACAACCTAACCTGACTAATAGCTCGGTCAAAACCCGCAGCAAACATTTCCAACCCCTTCTTCTTTCAGTTCATGAATGCGGGATGTTATTTCACCTTTTGTCTTATTATTTTCTTTAATTTTGGCTTGAAGAAGCCGAATTTGATCCTGCATCTTTGCATTCTCCTCCTCCCCGTGCTTCATCTTCGCAGTCACATCAACGATCACATCCTCTTTCTCCTTCACATATCACTTAAGGTCGCCGACCTTGTCCACGGAGGACTGTTGCTCTACTCCCAACAACTCAGTCGCACGACCACCACATAATAAATGCGAAGCAATAATCTACATAGCAGAAATAAACAATGACGAATATATTTATTGCAGACGAGTTCACAAAGCAAAAAAGCCACTACCCTGGATGAATATTCCCATCCCTTCCACACCAGTTCGGCGAGTAAGCCGCATGTCCCCAGGATAGTGGGAAACCTTGTCAGCAAGCTCGGCGATAGGAAACTGATCACTTCAAAGAGACTGCGGATTCACACCTTCAATAAAACCATGGAGTTTCTTCTACCTTTCAAATACCAATCTGTCATCCACAACAACATCCTTCTCTTCCTTAGATAAACCTCCAGAGACCCATCTGACTCACCCCTCTTCCTCTTCAAAGATGCAGCAGGTCAAACAGTAGGCTGTGCAGCATCCCTACCAGCCTCTTTCACCAATCCAAAACCACTACCACCCTTTTCCTTTTTCTTATGCAAAAACGATTGAAGCCGAGAAGTATTCAAATGAGGAACTCGTCCATATGCAACTGTGAAGGAGCATAGCTAAGCTGGGTAAACACCTTACATTCAAAATTAGAAAACGAGAATTTCACATATAGCTTAGTAAAATAAGGGGTGTACATGTAAAAATACTCCCAATCCCCTCGTCCCTTGATGAGCGGATAATTTATATGCTTTTTGCCATTGTTTTTAGGTACTTTTTAGTATGATTTAGTTAGTTTTTAGTATATTGATGAGAGGATAATTTATACGCTTTTTGGCTTTATTTTTAGGTAATTTTTAGTATGATTTAGTTAGTTTTTAGCATATAATTATTAGTTTTTATGCAAAAATCACATTTCTGGACTTTTCTATGAGTTTGTGTGTTTTTCTGGGATTTCAGGTATTTTCTGGCTGAAATTGAGGGACCTGAGCAAAAATCTGATTCAGAGGTTGAAAAAGGACTGAAGATTCTGTTCGACTCTGACCTCCCTGCACTCGAAGTGGATTTTCTGGAGCTACAGAAGCCTAATTGGCGCGCTCTCAATTGGAAAGTAGACATCTTAGGCTTTCCAGCAATGTATAAAAGTTGATACTTTGCCCGAGACTTGATGGCCCAAATTGGCATCAAAACGCTGGTCAGAGACCCTTTTCTGGCGTTAAACGGCAGAACTGGCATAAAAGCTGGAGTTAAACGCCCAA
The DNA here is from genome assembly GCF_014773155.1 of Arachis stenosperma. Lineage (NCBI taxonomy): Eukaryota > Viridiplantae > Streptophyta > Magnoliopsida > Fabales > Fabaceae > Arachis > Arachis stenosperma. The sequence continues at coordinate 109,214,492 of NC_080381.1, read as the reverse complement.
ACTGGCACTAGAGCTGGCGTTTAACTCCAAGAAAAGCCTATGCACGTGAAAGCTTTAATGCTCAGCCCAGCCACACACCAAGTGAGCCCCGGAAGTGGATTTCTGCATCATTTACTTATTTCTATAAACCCTATGTTACTAGTTCACTATAAATAGGACCTTTTACTATTGTATTTTCATCTTTTGATCATCTTTGATCTTGGGATCAGGTCTTTGAACCCTTTTTTGATTGTTTCATGTTATTTGGGAGGCATGGCCATTCGGCCATGTCTAGACCTTGTTCTTATGTATTTTCAACGGTGGAGTTTGTACACCTCATAGATTAAGGTGTGGAGCTCTGCTGATCCTCATGAATTAATGCAATTACTACTGTTTCTATTCAATTCAAGCTTATTCTTATTCTAAGATATCCATTCACACTTTAACATGATGAATGTGATAATCAAGTGACATTCATCACCATTCTCACTTATGAACGCGTGCCTGACAACCACTTCCGTTTTACCTGAAAACAAGCTTGAATGCATGTCTCTTGGCCTCCTAGTTCATGACGCATGGTTGCCTCTCCTGACAACAGAGCCTTCCATTCCGTGCGATCAGAGTCTTCATGGTATAAGCTAAAATCAATTGACAGCATTCTTGAGATCCGGAAAGTCTAAACCTTGTTTGTGGTATTCCGAGTAGGATCTGGGATGGGATGACTGTGACGAGCTTCAAACTCGCGAGTGCTGGGCGCAGTGATAGTGCACAAAAGGATCAATGGATCTTATTCCAAAACGATTGAGAACCGACAGATGATTAGCCCTACGTAACCCGTAGCCGGACTATTTTCACTGAGAGGACGGATGGTAGCCATTGACAACGATGATCCCCCAACATACAGCTTACCATGGAAAGGAGTACACATGACTGGATGAAGGCAGCAGGAATGCAGAGATTCAGAAGGAATAAAGCATCTCTATACGCTTATCTGAAATTCCCACCAATGAATTACATAAGTATTTCTATCTTATTTTATGTCTTATTTATCTTTTATTTATCAAAACCCGATAACCATTTGAATCTGCCTGATTGAGATTTACAAGATGACCATAGCTTGCTTCAAGCCGACAATCTCCATGGGATCGACCCTTACTCACGTAAGGTATTACTTGGACGACCCAGTGCACTTGCTGGTCAGCTGCATGGAGTTGTGAAGAAGTATGAAATCATGATTCCGTGTACCAAGTTTTTGGTGCCATTGCCGGGGATTGTTTGAGTTTGGACAACTGGCGGTTCATCTTGTTTCTTAGATTAGGTATTTTTCTTTTTATTTTGTTCTTCAGAATTTTTAAGAATGAATTCTGGAGTTTCAGATGATGTTTTTATCATCACAGGAGCTAGTTGATTCCCATCAATTTGGCTGTTGTATGTAATGTCCTGCTGAAGCTTGGTTATCCATGTCTAATCTTTTTAGACTGAAGCTTTAGACTAACATTGCATGATTCCTGAAATTTTTATTAAAAATTTTGAGTTTCTTATTTTTTTTTCAAAATAGGTTTTGAAAAAAAAATTATAAAATCATAAAAATAAAAAATATTTTGTGTTTCTTGTTTGAGTCTAGTGTCAATTTTTAAGTTTAGTGTCACTTCCATGTTTTTATTTTTTTGCAAATTTTCAAAAACTCATGCATGGTGTTCTTCATGATCTTCAAGTTGTTCTTGATGATTTTCTTTGTCTGATCTTTAAATTTTCTTGTTTTGTGTCTTTTGTTGTTTCTCATGTGCATTCTCAATTTGTTAGTGTCTCTAGTATGAAAATTTCTAGGTTTGGTGTCTTGCATGTCTTTCTTTTCTTAAAAATTTTCAAAAAATATGTTCTTGATGTTCATCTTGACATTTAAAGTGTTCTTGCATGCATTGTTTATTTGATCTTAGTTTTTCATGATTAGTTTCATTTTGTTGCTTTTCTCTCTCATCATTAAAAATTCAAAAAATTTTCAAAATTAAGTCTTTTCAAGTCAATAATACAGAGAATTGAAGATTCAGAACATACAGCAAAGGAGTCACAGAGAAAAAACTGGGCATTTAAAACGCCCAGTGAAGAAGGAATTCTGGCATTTAAACGCCAGCCAGGGTACCTGGCTGGGCGTTTAACGCCTAAGGAGGTAGACAAGTGGGCGTTAAACGCCAGAATGGTTACCATTCTGGGCGTTTAACGCCAGGATAGCACCAATGAGGTAGTTTTGTTTTCAATTCAATTTTTTTCAATTTTTCAAGTTTTAAAACTAATCTTTCAAAATCTTATCTTTTTCATATCCTATCTTATCAATCATATCTTTTTCAAAATCAAATCTTTTTCCTTTTTCTTTTAATATTTTCGAAAATCCTTGCTAACAATTAATGTTGTGATTCAAAAATTTCAAGTTTGTTACTTTCTTGTTAAGAAAGGTTCAATATTTGAATTTTAGAATCATATCTTTTAATTTCTTGTTAGTCAAGTCATCAATTTTAAAAAAAATCATATCTTTTTAAAATCATATCTTTTTAAAATCAATTTTTTTTCAATCATATCTCTTTTAATTTGATTTCAAACTTTTTTTCTAACTTCTTATATTTTTAAAATTATTTTCAAATGTTTTTCAACTAATCATTATTTCTTATCGTTTTCAAAACCACCTAATCACTTTTTCTCTCCCAATTTTCGAAAATCACTAACCACTTTTTCAAAAATCCTTTTAATTTTCGAAAACTCTCTCTCTCATCTCTTTCTATTTAATCACTAACACTTATCCTCCTTTGATAATTCGGGCCCCCTCTTTCTCTATAAGTTCAAATTCTCTACCCCATCCTTCTATTCTTCTTCTCCTCTGACACATCAAGGAATCTCTATACTGTGACGTAGAGAATTCCATACTTCTTTGTTTTCTTCTTTTTCATATGAGTAGGAACAAAGATAAAGGCATTCTTCTTGAAGCTGATCCTGAACCTGAAAGGACTCTGAAGAGGAAGTTAAGAGAAGCTAAAGCACAACTCTCTGGAGAGGACCTGACAGAAATTTTCGAAAAAGAAGAAGACATGGCTGCCGAAAATAACAACAATGCCAACAATGCAAGGAATGTGCTTGGTGACTTTACTGCACCTACTCTCGACTTCTATGGGAGAAGCATCTCTATTCCTGCCATTGAAGCAAACAACTTTGAGCTTAAGCCTCAATTAGTTTCTTTGATGCAACAGAATTGCAAGTTTCATGGACTTCCATTGGAAGATTCTCATCAGTTCTTGGCTGAATTTTTGCAAATCTGTGACACTGTTAAGACCAATGGAGTTGATCCCAAGGTCTACAGACTTATGCTTTTCCCTTTTGCTGTAAGAGACAGAGCTAGTATATGGTTGAACTCACAACCTAGAGACAGCCTGAACTCTTGGGAAAAGTTGGTCAATGCCTTCTTAGCTAAATTCTTTCCACCTCAAAAGATGAGTAAGCTTAGAGTGAAAGTTCAAACCTTCAAACAAAAGGAAGGTAAATCCCTCTATGAAGCTTGGGAAAGATACAAGCAATTGATTAGAAGGTGTTCTTCTGACATGCTTTCAGAATGGAGCATCATAGGTATCTTCTATGATGGTCTGTCTGAGTTATCCAAGATGTCATTGGACCATTCTGCAGGCAGATCTATTCATCTAAAAAAATGCCTGCAGAAGCCCAGGAACTCATTGAAATGGTTGCAAATAACCAGTTCATGTACACTTTTGAAAGAAATCCTGTGAATAATAAGACAACTCAGAAGAAAAGAGTTCTTGAAATTGATACTCTGAATTCCATATTAGCTTATAACAAAATATTGACACAGCAAGTCAATATAATTTCTCAGAATCTGACTGGATTGCAAGCTGCATCTCGCAGTGCTAAAGAAGCCTCCTCTGAAGGAGAAGCTTATGACCCTGAGAATCCTGCAATGGAGGATGTGAATTACATGGGAGAACCCTATGGAAACACTTACAATTCTTCATGGAGGAATCACCCGAATTTCTCATGGAAGGATCAACAGAAGACTCAACAAGGCTTCAATAACAATAATGGTAGGAGAAACAGGTTTGGCAATAGCAAACCGTTCCCATAATCTTCTCAGCAACAGACAGAGAATTTTGAGCAGAGTCTCTCTAGCTTAGCAAACATAGTCTCTAATCTATCTAAGACCACAGTAAGTTTCATGAATGAAACAAGGTCCTCCATCAGAAATTTAGAGGCACAAGTGGGGCAGCTGAGTAAAAGAGTTACTGAAACTCTTCCTAGCACTCTCCCAAGCAATACAGAAGAAAATCCCAAGAGAGAGTGCAAGGCCATCACCATGACCAATATGGCCGAACCTGGAGAGAGTGAGGAGAACGTGATTCCCAGTGAGAAAAACCTCATTGGATGTCCTCTGAACGAAAAGAAGTTCTCCTTTGAGGAACCGAGGGAATCTGAGACTCATATAGAGACCATAGAGATTCCATTGAACCTACTTCTGCCATTCATGAGCTCTGATGAATATCCTTCCTCTGAAGAGGATGAAGATATTACTGAAGAGCAAGTTGCTAAGTACCTTGGAGCAATCATGAAGCTGAATTCCAAGTTATTTGGGAATAAGAATTGGGAGGATGAACCACCATTGCTCATTAATGAACTAAACGCCTTGGCTCAGGTAAAGATACCTCAAAAGAAACTGGATCCCAGAAGGTTCTTAATACCTTGCACCATAGGCACCATGACCTTTGAGAAGGCTCTGTGTGACCTAGGGTCAGGCATAAACCTTATGCCACTCTCTGTAATGGAGAAACTGGAAATCTTTGAGGTACAAGCTGCAAGAATCTCACTAGAGATGGCAGACAAATCAAAGAAACAGGCTTATGGACTTGTAGAGGATGTCTTGGTAAAGGTTGAAGGCCTTTACATCCCTGCTGATTTCATAATCCTAGACACTGGGAAGGATGAGGATGAGTCCATCATCCTTGGTACACCCTTCCTAGCCACAGCAAAAGCTATGATTGATGTTGATAGAGGAGAGTTGGTCCTTCAAGTGAATGGGGACTACCTTGTGTTTAAGGCTGATGCTACGATTTTAGAAAATTGCACGATCGGCAAAAATTTCTTCTGGCAAATGCACCGGTTATCGTCAAGTAAAAACTCACAATAGAGTGAGGTCGAATCCCACAAGGATTGGTTGAGTGAGCAATTCGGATTAGAAGTGTGTTCTAGTTGAGCGGAATCAAGATTTAGATGAGAATTGCGGAATGTAAAATTGGCGGGAAACGTAAATGGCAAGAAATTGAAATTGCGGAATCTTAAATTGCATGAATTAAAGAGCGAGAAGCTAAATTGCTGAAATTAAAAAGGGATCGGGGTGATTGCATGAATTTAATTGCAGAATGTAAAGAGAAAGTGGTAGATCAGAAATGGGGAATTCATTGGGTTTCAGGAGATATTGAGATCTCCGAATCAAAACATTTTTATCCTTTCCTCAACCAATGCGTTCATTGAATTTTGCTTGGCAATCTTATATGATTGGATCCCAATCCCTTGGCTCACCAATTCTCTCTAAAAACAAACAAATTCCCAATCCCTTGGTTTAAATGTTCATAAGAAGAGATGACGCTCGATCACTGATTATACCACACAGTTTCATGAACCATAATTTGGTAGGATTACATGTCACAATATCCATCCAAACCCCAATCCAATTCACTGTGAGAAAGCTTCTCTAGCATGAATCCTCCATTCCTTTCCCAAGGTTCCGAAGGATTCCAATTATGGATAGTTTCTTTCCCAAGACAACTAACCAATGGAATTAGATCGAGAAGCTTTCTAACAAAAATTCAAGAGAAAAGATTGAAGAAGAAGATAAAAACTATTATTGATTCATTGAATTACAATAGAGCTCCCTAACCCAATGAAAGGGGGTTTAGTGAGTCATAGCTCTGAATTCAATTACAAAAAGTATGAAAACTCGAAAAAATGATCCAAAGTTTTTCTAACTAACTTAAATTCTATCCTATTTATACACTTTCTAAATTGAGCTTCTGTTGTGTTTCTTGGGCTTTGAGGCCTTTCCCTGATTTCCTTTTGCTTTGGGTTTATGATCCATAATCCTGATGAGGCTGCTGATCCAATTCTGTAACATTCATTGAGCCAACTTAGTGATAATCAAGTAATGACACATGACTCAACAAATTGAAATTCCAGACTCATCAATTCTTCAGGCCCAATCCCATAAACCATGATATTCAATTGGGTTTCATACCAGAGTACGTTTAAGTTAATGTTTGTGCTAAAATGCTAACTTAAAACTGCAATATCTTTGGCCCAGAAACATTTTCAAATAGTGGCGTTTAAGTTGCAGTTTAAGCTTAAACGTTGGACACTCCTGGAGGTGGTATAACTCAAGCACGTTTAAGCTTCAGTTTAAGGTTAAACTGAAGCTTAAACGTGGAAATGGAAGAAAGCAACCCTGGAGGGTAAAGTAGTCGAACACGTTTAAGCTTCAGTTTAAGGTTAAACTGTAGCTTAAACATGGAAATGGAAGAAAGCAACCCTGGAGTGTGGAATGGTCGAACACGTTTAAGCTTCAGTTTAAGGTTAAACTGAAGCTTAAACGTGGAAATGAAGAAAGCAACCCTGGAGGAGAATTTGGTCGAACACGTTTAAGCTTCAGTTTAAGGTTAAACTGAAGCTTAAACGTGGAAATGAAGAAAGCAACCCTGGAGGAGAATTTTGGTCGAACACGTTTAAGCTCCAGTTTAAGGTTAAACTGGAGCTTAAACGTGGAAATGGCTCCCTGGTGCATTTCTCATTTCTGGCGTTTAACTTCCAGTTTAAGGTTAAACTGGAGGTTAAACGCCACTTTCAGCTTTTCCTCAGCTTTCATGATTTTGGCGTTTAAGCTCCAGTTTAAGCTTAAACTGGAGCTTAAACTGGAGCTTAAACTCCACATGTGATATTCAAGCTTCCTTTATTGATTTTGTTGCTTCCTTGCCTAGCTTCTTCTTCCCTGAAATCATCCAAACAACTGCATCAAAGTCTTGCAAAATTTCATGAGAAATCTTCCATTCATAGCATTCAAGTAATATAACTAAAAACTCATGGAATTTGCATCAAAATCATACTGTTTGGATGGTTCATTGCTTTGTTATTCATTTAACCATTCTTGGTTACTTTAAGCTCAAGAAAATGCATAAAACAACTAAAACTAACAGAAAAATGCTAGTGAAACTAGCCTAAGATGCCTTGGCATCACAACACCAAACTTAATACTTGCTTGTCCCTAAGCAAGTCCTGAGTTATTTGAGAAGAAAGTATGAAACAGAAAGCAATTACATTGGCTATATTAGCAAGCACTTGAAGTTCATCAGAAGGGTTTTATGCAGAAAGTTGCAGCATCACTTTTTCATTCTTATCAGGTAAGATTATCACTTTTTCATTGCATCCATCAAACACTGCTATGGCCTCTTGTTATTCTTATGTCCTTGGCACTTTTTCCTTCTTTGTTTTTCTTTTTCTTAGAGCTCCTTTGCTCCTTGTTTGCTCAGTGTCATGTGTTGCACAAGCCTTTGGCATTTTCTTTTTCTTATCAGTGCACTACACATATCCACTACAGGCATTTTAGTTCACATTTCTTCTTGAGACATTGGTGCCCAGCACCTCTTTGTGTGACTAAATGTTTTGTATTTAGGTTGCTCTTGATAATGGACTTTTGGTTGATAATCCCGGGTTAGTTAACCCAAGTTACCAAGTGTTGAAACACTCCTCAGAACCTATTCATCCAAGCATATCCTTAATACATAAACACCACAGGCATTTGTCTCAGAAGTTCAAACCATTGGTGCATAGCTTATTTTCTCAATTTTTTTTTTTGCTTTTGGTTGCCCTTTTTCAGTGGCTTTTTCTTCTTCTTTTTCTTTCTTTTTCATGGCCAAAGACATTTATTCATCAAGATCCATAGACAGTATTCAAACTTCTACACAAAAATGATAATTCTACACTCAATTTCCAGTGATCTGACTAAACAATCAAGCATGCATACCACCACTTAATTCTACTTGATTTGTCACTAATTGAGCCAAGTTACTTTTGTTCAAACTTTTCTTTTATTTTTGGAAACAGAACAAGCATGGCAAGCATTTGTTTAAGAAGGTGAAGTTATATCCAAACATCTAGGCATTCACTTTATTCAAAGCAGTAAACCAACACTCATACTAAAAACTTCACATTCCAGAAAGATTCAACAATTACAGTTTAAACCAGAACAAGCATGCTTTTGTTTGCCTTTTAAAGAATGGTCAAGGAACAACACCACCTTGTGAAATTTCTTGTTTTCTCTTTGTTGCCAGGAAACAATTTGATTTCTCCTTCTTCTCCTAGTTGTTGCTTCATGTTCTTTCTAAGATCCTTTTTTCCTTTCCTGCAAAGAGTGATGAAGTTGCTTGCTTCTCAAGCACTTGAGTGGTTAGCTCAACTATGTATGGGCAAGTGTCTGAGTCTTAAGTTGGTGTGTGAACACCAAACTTAGTCTCCTACTTACTCCTCTGCTCTTTGAATCCTTGAATTCTCCTTGGAATGAAGTTGCTGCTAAGGATTTTAAGCATTTCTGTGATTGCTTAGAATGGTTGTTCCTTTCATATAATTCAAAGGTTGTTGTGTTCAGTTGATCTGTATGGTGGAACACCAAACTTAGAGTCACACATTCCCCTTTGAATTATTGATCCACGAATTCATTGTTTGGTGTGAAACACCAAACTTAATTCTTTGCAATGCACAGAAACTACTTCACCTTTTTATTGAAACAAATAAAAGAAACAGCAAAGGAGTATTACCTCAGGTTGGGTTGCCTCCCAACAAGCGCTTCTTTAACGTCATTAGCTTGACGGTTGTCCCTTGTTAGGGTGGATTGTAGTGCTTGATGTCCTCTCCTCTCACTATGAAAACGTCCCCATTTGATTCCTTCATGATTTCCAAATGTTCCATAGAAAGAACTTTCCTGATTGTGAACACTTGAGGGAGTTGGGAAGGAATGGTTTTGAGGCCAAGTGGGATTGGCAGATAATGACTTGATATCATTTTATCTCCCGGAGAGAAACCTTCAGTGGGAATTTTCTTGTTTCTCTACCCTCTTGGCAATTTCTTTGCAATTCTTCTCTCTCTCTTGAGGATTTCTTCATTGACCCTTATGCCAGGAGGATCCTTCTGAGCTGTTTCTATTGATTCTTGTGGCTTTAACTCTTGCAATTCTTGTTTGCCTTCCAAGGACTGTTTCAGAGTTTCAGCTGCTGGGTTGCTTTCCTCCAAACACAGATGGCTACTATCATCCTTAGGCTTTTCAGGTTCTGGTTCAGGCTCAGATGCAGGTTTGAAGACATGGAAAATGAGCTGTTCATCATGTATTCTCAAAATTAGCTCTCCTTGTTCTACATCTATGAGCGCTCTAGCAGTGGCTAGAAATGGCCTTCCCAGAATGATAGGGTGTAGCTAGCTTTCCTCCATGTCCAAAATGACAAAGTCTGTGGGGAAGAAATAATTTCCCACTTTCACCAGCACATTCTCAACTACCCCTTCAGCTTGCTTCTGAGTTTTGTCAGCCAGTTGTATGATTACATCAGTGGATCTCACCTCATTCAGTTGTAGCCTCTTCATAAGAGTCAGAGGCATCACATTTATGCTAGCTCCTAGATCACAGAATCCTCTGTCAATTTTTGTTTCCCCTATGATGCAGGGGATATGAAAACTTCCTGGGTCTATTTTCTTAGAGACTATGTCCTTCTTGATGAGGGCACTGCATTCTTTGTTCATTATTACAGTTTGTCCTCCCTTCAAAACTCTTTTCTTGCTCAGCAATTCCTTCAAATACTTGATATGTGTAGGCATCTGCTGGAGAATCTCAAGAAAGGGAATATTGATATGGAGAGACTTAAATGTCTCTAAAAACCTTGAATATGTTTTCCCTTTTTCACCTCCTCCTAACCTCTGAGGAAATGGTGCTTTTGGTTGGTATGTTTCCAGCATGCCTTTATTTTGCAGTTCCTTGGCTTGCTCAGTTTCACTTTCCTGCTTAGCTTCTTCCACACCTTCCTTCAAGATTTTTGGCTCCTGTTCTGAGGGTCTGATTCCTTCTTCTTCTGAGACTTCCTTCAATATGGTGATGGCCTTGCATTCTTCCCATCTCACTCCCTTTTGTTCCCCTTTAGGATTCTTTTCTGTGTCACTAGGGAACACTGCAGTTGACTTGAGGGCCTGTTGAGATAGCTCTCCTACTCGAGACTCCATCCTCTTGAGTTTTTCACCATGGTTCCTTAAGGTAGATCTCACATCATCCCTAAAGCTTTTCAACTCACTTATGTCCTGACCCATGTTTGCAAGCATTCCTTCTATCCTGTTTAATTGATCTTGAAATTGTTGGTTCGGATTAGGTTGGGCAGGTTGATTATTTTGGCCATGATATGGTGGTTGGGAGTAAGTGTTTTGTGTGGCTTGGTATGATCTTTGGTTTGAGTTTTGGTATGTGGAATTGTTATGTTGGTTGGGGTTGTAAGGTTTGTGGTTTTGTGGTTGGGTTTGCTGGTTTCCCCACCCAAAGTTTGGGTGGTTTTTCCAGCCTGGGTTGTAAGTGTTGGAATGTGGATCATATGGTTGCCTTTGTTGATTTCCCACATAGTTGGCCTCTTCCCAATCACCTCCTTCGGTGCTTACCTCCTCTTGATCTTGTGTGTGTATTGTAGCCACTTGATTTGTTTCTAATTTCCTGGTGAGCTCTGCTAGTTGCTTGGCAAACACCTTGTTTTGGGCTAGAATTGTATCAACATGGTTCAGCTCCATGACTCCCTTAGTGTTGTGTCTCTCTGAAGCATAGTAGTACTCATTCTCAGCCACTGTCTCAATCACTTCAATGGCTTCTTCCACAGTCTTTTTCCTTTTCAATGAACCTCCTGATGAATGGTCTACAGCCTTCCTTGATTCATAAGAAAGTCCGTCATAGAAAATATGCAATTGCACCCAGTCATGGAACATGTCTGGTGGGCATTTCCTTGTCAAATCCTTGAACCTCTCCCATGCCTCGTAGAGAGTTTCACCATCTTGTTGTCTAAAAGTCTGAACCTCAGATCGAAGCCTCTTGACCTTTTGTGGGGGGTAGAAACGTGCCAGAAACTTGCTTTCCACCTCATCCCAGGTTGTTAGGCTCCCCCTTGGGAATGATTCCAGCCACTTAGCTGCCTTGTCCCTAAGTGAAAATGGGAACAAGAGCAGTTTATAGGCATCTTCCTGGACTCCATTGGACTTCACAGTGTCGCAAATTCTCAGGAATTTTGTGAGATGTTGGTTTGGATCTTCATTAGCACTCCCACCAAATGAACAATGATTCTCCACCAGTGATATTAGCTATGGTTTGAGTTCAAAATTGTTGGCCTGAATGGGTGGTTTCTGAATGCTGCTACCACAATTCCCAGAGGTTGGGTTTATGTATGAACCAAGAACCCTCCTCTCGGGAATGGCATTGTTTCCATCAGCTCTCTCATGGTTGTGAACTTCTCTATCCATGTTGAGATCTAGAGCTTCCTCAAAATTGTCCTCAGATTCTCCTTCAGATTCTTCTTCTCCCAGTACTCTCTTCCCTCTTGCTTCCCTTCTAAGTTTATGAAGGGTCCTCTCTGGTTCGGTATATGGAGGAGTTGATGTCTCTCCTCTCCTACCTGTCATACAAGAACACAGCACAGGCAATAAACAAGTGAAATACTCTTGGTTAATGGAAGAGTATGGTTAGAGCAGTTGAGGATGTCTTGGTAAAGGTTGAAGGCCTTTACATCCCTGCTGATTTCATAATCCTAGACACTGGGAAGGATGAGGATGAGTCCATCATCCTTGGTACATGATGCAAATGCATATTTGCATTATTAGTTAGTTAGTTTAGTTAGTTTTAGTTTAAATTCACTCATTTTCTCTAAATAAACAAGTCCTTTTATGAGTTTTGTTTCCATGCATGATGATATCAAGGAACATGTTAATTCTAGCCAAATTCATGCAAATGATTTAAGGAATGCATATATGAATGAGTATGAATGAATCTCATGAAATTTATTGCTTGAATTGGTAAGACTTTGAAGCTATCTCCCATGTTGATGATAGGTGATGAAACAAGGAAGCATGGAAGCAAGAAGGAGGCAACCAAGGCAAGAAGTTGGTGTTGCCAACTTGGGATTGGCGTTGCCAACTCCACAACACAAGGCAAGAAGGAGGCAACCAAGGCAAGAAGTTGGCGTTGCCAACTTGGGATTGGCGTTGCCAACTCCACAACACAAGGCAAGCTTGGTCCTGGAGGCAACCAAGGCAAGAAGTTGGCGTTGCCAACTTGGGACTGGCGTTGCCAACTCCACAACACAAGGCAAGCTTGGTCCTGGAGGCAACCAAGGCAAGAAGTTGGCGTTGCCAACTTGAGATTGGCGTTGCCAACGCCACACACAACCATACCAAGCAAGCTTGGCAACCCTGGAAGCAAAGTTGGCGTTGCCAACTCTAGAACCAAGTTGCCAACGCTCACACACAAGGAACTTGGCCCTGGAAGCAAGGTTGGCGTTGCCAACTCTAGAATCAAGTTGCCAACGCCACACACAAGACACAAGCAAGGAACTTGGCCCTGGAAGCAAGGTTGGCGTTGCCAACTCTAGAACCAAGTTGCCAACGCCACACACAACCACACCAAGCAAGGACCTTGGCCCTGGAGGAAGCAAAGTTGGCGTTGCCAACTTGAAGCTGGCGTTGCCAACGCCCACACAAGGAACTTGGCCCTGGATTTGGAGCCTCGAGCACGTTGCCAGCCTAGAAATGAGGGGCGTTTTTGAGGACAACGCAGGCTAACAATGCCAAACAATCAAGCTTGGCCCTGGAAGAAAAGGAGCTGGCGTTGCCAACTCAAGATGGGCGTTGCCAACGCCACACAACCAAGCAACAAATGGAGCCCTGGAAGAAAAGGAGCTGGCGTTGCCAACTCTAGAATTAAGTTGCCAACGCCACACACAAGAAAGCTTGGCTAGGCACCAAGTTTTGGTGCCAGCCAAGTTGCCAAACGCCCAATGGCGCACCAACCAGGCTGCTAAACGCCCAATGGCGCACCAACCGCGTTCCAAACGCCCAATGGCGCACCAACCGCGTTCCAAACGCCCAAATGCCGCACCACTCACGTTGCCAACGCTAGATGGGCGTTGCCAACGCCAACTTACCAAAACAAGGCAGCCTGAACATGGCCACTTCAATGGAAGATATCTTGAGCTACAGAGATCCAAATTGAGTACTTTCAGTTGCGTTGGAAAGCTAACATTCAGAGCTTTCCAACCATATATAATAGTCCATGGTGGAGCACAAGATTGAAGCCAAACCAGAGTCATCTTTAGGCCCTAAAAACAAGAACATGAAATGAAATTCAAGGGAGCTAGAGATGATCCTTGGATATGGGATCGAGCACGTTGCCAACGTGCACAAAGGGGGCGTGTTTTGCAACAACGCCAGCCTCAAGTCCTTGCCTTGGGAGAGTGATGCTCGAGCACGTTGCTAACTTGGGGTTGAGAGTGCGTTATTCACAACAACTTGGCAACAACTTGGCAGCTTGACCTTACCTTCTTTGAGGAACCATAACTTGAGCTATGAAAGTCCAATTGAGGTGATTCCAGTGGCATTAGAAAATAGACATCAAGAGCTTTCCAATGATGTATAATAGTCCATATTGAAGCTGAAGGTTGACACTCAAATTCTGGGCTACATTTAGCATGAAAGTAAGGCCAAGAAGAGGAAGAGCAAGTTGTTTGCAACAACTTGGGCTAGCAACGCCCAAGTCTCAAACTCACTTCCAGGAAATTGGCATGCATGTTGCCAACGTGCACTAAGGCCTGAGTTATTGCCAACAACGCCCATCAATGGGCCAGAATTGGTGCCAACTTGCTCTACTTCCCCTATTCATCACAAAGGCCAAAACACCTCCAATTGAGCCAAGAATTCAACAATGAGAAAGCCCACATTGCTAACCCAAATTGAAGATCTCTGAAGAAGTTTTGGGAGTGTTATAAAAAGAAGAGGTTGATGTACTTGTGGGGGACTTTTACACTTTTGAATACTTTTTTTGACACTTAGAATTTTTATACACTTTTAGCACTTGAATTTTGAAGACTCTTTTGGGGTACTTCCGAGAGAGTTCTCTTTGGTTTTCTATTGGAATTTTTCTTCTTCATGTTCAAGTTTTAAGCACTTCATTCTTCTTCTTCTTCTTCCTTTACACTTAGTTTAATTCTTGTTTATGGCAATTGTTGTTGAATTTGGAGCAATGACTCACTAAACCCCACTTTCATTAGGGGGAGGAGCTCTGTTTGTTGGAATGGATTGATGAACCCATCTTTCCTCCTCAATTCTAGTGGTTGATCTAAAGAGGGAACTCTTGCTCTTCATAGATTCAACCACCATCGAGAGAGGGGTTAATCTACATGAATTATGTGGTGAATTTGAGGAATGAACCACATAATTCAGTTTAGAGTTCATCCTTTCATGATTTCTTTAATCAATATACATTGGTTAGTATGTGAGATGTAACTCTCCTTGGTTGAGATTATAGAAATTGTGTGGCTGGATAATATATGAGCTTCATCTCTTCTCATGAACAATTAGATCACGAGAGTGGCAATTGGCTATGTTGAGAGAGATTGAATCACCAAGAGATTGGGGTTCAATCACCCACTTGCCATAGATCTATACCCATGATTGAGAGGAATTTGACTAACATCAATTCATGAAAACTAACATCTCTGATCCCTAATGATCTTCTCTACCATCAATTCTTATTTCTTTTGCTTATTAGTTGTTTGAATACCCATCACCCCATCTCCTTTACATTCTTGCAATTTATTTTTCTTGTCATCTACATTCTGTCTCTTTATTTCTTGCTCTTGCTCTTATGCTCTTTAAATTTCTGCAACCTTTAATTCCTAGCAATTTATCTTTGATGTCATTTAAGTATCTTGCACTTTAAGTTTCCGTCATTTACTTCCATTTTATTTCTATTGTCCTGTTTTTAAATTCCTTGCAATTTACATTCCTGCACTTATGTTCAAAAGTTACATTAATCACAAAATCAAAATCTTATTTGCTTAACTAAGTCTACTATTTAACTAAAGTTGCTCAATCTACCAATCCTCGTGGGATCGACCTCACTCCTAGTGAGTCTTACTACTTGATACGATCCGGTATACTTGCCGGTTCTACGTGAAATCTAATTTTTACGTATCAAGTTTTTGGCGCCGTTGCCGGGGATTGGAAAGATTGACAATGATTAAGTGAAAGGTGGTTTAGATTAAGCATTTTTTTTATTGTGTTTTTGTTAAGCCCACTAACTGTTTGATACTTTGTTTCACTAACTCCAATTCCACTCTAGTTCTAGAATATTTCACTTGTGATTTTGATTCTGTTTGTGTATGTCAGGAACAAGTAGACGTGATATTGAGGACGAGAGAACCCGCCGAAGGTTAAGGAGAGCAGAAAGAGGAAAGTTCATAGTTGGTGAAGAAGGGTCAGAGGAATCAGAGGGAGAAGATCAAGTCATGGAGGATGAGATGCACAACCCTCCTGGAGGGGTCAACAATAATGGTGGACACGCTAGAAGGGTGTTATCCTCATATACTATCCCTGATCCAAGACATTGTGGGAGCAGCATTGCTACACCAAATGTTCAGGCCAATAACTTTGAGCTAAAACCTCAGCTAATCACTTTGGTACAGAACAATTGCTCTTATGGAGGGGGACCTCTTGAAGACCCAAATCAACATCTCTCTGTTTTTCTGAGGATATGCAATACAGTGAAGACAAATGGAGTGCATCCAGATGTCTACAAGTTGTTGCTATTTCCATTCTCCTTGAGGGATAAAGCCACTCAATGGCTAGAATCATTCCCCAAGGAAAGCCTCAATGATTGGAATGAAGTGATGGGCAAATTCCTAGCAAAATTCTACCCACCTCAAAAGGTCATCAAGTTGAAGACAGAGGTTCAGACTTTTAGGCAAATGGAAGGGGAGTCATTGTACGAAGCCTGGGAAAGATATAAGGCACTAATGAGAAGATGTCCCCCAGACATGTTTAGTGATTGGGTTAAGCTCCAAAACTTCTATGAAGGCTTAAGCTTAGAAGCAAGGAAGGGACTAGATTACTCATCAGGAGGATCACTCAACATGATGAAAACTGCTGAGGAGGCTCAAAACCTCATTGAGATTGTGGCAAACAATCAATATTATTACTCATCAGAGAGGCAACACAATCCACCCCCAAAGAAAGGTGTAATGGAGCTTGAAGGTGTTGATGCTATCTTGGCACAAAACAAGTTAATGCACCAACAAATCCAACAACAAATGGAGATGATAACAAAGAGAATGGATGGTATGCAACTTGCATCAGTGAACACAACAAATCAACCATCACTTGAATGGAACCAAGGTGAAGGGATCACGGTTGAACAACCACAAGAACAAGTTCAATACATGCAGAATACCTCAAACTCTCAGGATGAATTCCATGGTGATACATACAACTCATCTTGGAAGAATCATCCCAATTTAAAGTGGGGAGAAAACCATTGGCAAAAGAACAACAACCACAATCACACCCGTAACACAAACAACCAAAATCACCATACTAACAACACTAACCAATATAGAAAAACACAAAACACATATCAACACCCCCATCATAACTCACAAACCCACCAAAATAACTTCTCTGCACCAACATCCAACTCACAAAATTACCACACTAATCCACCCAACAACTTCCAACAACAATCAACCCCCATCATACCTCCAATTGACCATCATGAGGCCAGAATCTCAAGTCTGGAAGCAACCTTGCAAGCACTTGCTCAAACCACTCAAGCTTTAGCTAAGGGACAACAAGAACAAGCGGTCACTATGAAGAACATTGAGAGACAAGTGGGACAACTAGCCAAACAAGCCGAGAAACCAACCCATGTCCTCCCAAGTGACACAATACCCAACCCAAGAGAAGAATGTAAGGCTTTGCAGTTAAGGAGTGGCAAGGTAGTTGGTGAAAGTTCAAATAAAGAAGCAACAAAACCCAAAGAGCAAGACACAGTGGAGAGGCAAGATGGAGAAAAGGCTTCAACATCTAACAAAGGCAAAGAGGTTGTCAAGCCACAAGGCAATCCACCAAGTCAAGAAGGCAACCGTGATGGCAAGGAAAGTATGAATCCACAAAAAGAAAACAAAAATGAAGGAGTGAAAGCTTATGTACCCAAGCTTCCATACCCAACTAGGATACACAAAGGAGCAAAGGACCAACAATTCCCAAGGTTTTTAGAGATCTTCAAGAAACTTGAAATCAACATCCCATTGGCAGAGGCTCTAGAACAGATGCCATTGTATGCAAAGTTTCTTAAGGAGTTGATCACCAAGAAGAGGAGTTGGCAAGAAAAAGAAACCGTGGTTCTCAATCAAGAGTGTAGTGCCATCATTCAACAAGGGTTACCTCCAAAACTTAAAGACCCTGGCAGCTTTCTCATACCTTGCACGATTGGGAGCATGGCTGTTGACAAATCACTTTGTGACCTGGGAGCAAGCATTAACTTAATGCCCCTTACCATGATGAAGAAAATGATGATTGAAGAGCTCAAACCCACAAGGATGTCACTCCAACTTGCTGACAGATCCATCAAAGTGCCAAATGGAGTAGTTGAGAACCTCTTGGTGAAGGTGGGAAACTTCATATTCCCAGCTGATTTTGTGGTCCTAGATATGGATGAAGAGGGAAACAATTCAGTCATTCTTGGTAGACCCTTTTTGGCTACAGCTAGAACAATCATTGATGTGGAAAAGGGAGAGATGATCTTCAGGGTGCATGATGAACAAATGACCATAAATGTCTTCAAAGCAATGCAACACCCTGTTGAGAAAGAAAATTGCATGAGGATTGATGTAGTGGACTCTTTGGTTGAAGAAGTGCTTAACACAAACCATCAAATGCAACAAGAGGAAGTCCATAACATCAAGGGACAAGAAGAAAATACGTTGGAAGCATCAAAGGAACCAAGTGAAGCTACCAAAGAAGAGGCACCACAACAAGAGTTGAAACCACTACCCCCTCATCTTAAATATGCATTCCTTGGTGAGAAAGACAGCTTCCCAGTGATCATCAATTCCACATTGAATGCAGAGGAAGAAGAAAAGCTCCTTGTGGTTTTGAGAACTCACAAAGAGGCTTTGGGGTGGACCATTGATGACTTGAAGGGCATAAGCCCTGCCATATGCATGCACAAGATACTCTTGGAGGAGAACTCCAAACCTGTGGTACAACCTCAAAGAAGATTGAATCCCACAATGAAGGAGGTTGTTCAAAAGGAAGTCTGAAGTTGTGCAAGGCTGGGATCATCTACCCTATATCTGACAGCCCATGGGTCAGTCCAGTGCAAGTAGTACCTAAGAAAGGAGGCATGACTGTCATTGTTAATGAGAAGAATGAGCTTATCCCAACACGAACAGTGACAGGGTGGAGGATGTGCATAGACTATAGGAGGTTGAATGATGCAACAAGAAAAGACCACTTTCCTCTACCTTTCATTGATCAGATGCTTGAAAGGTTGGCTGGCCATGCTTATTATTGTTTTCTTGATGGATATTCTGGGTATAATCAGATAGTGGTTGACCCCATGGATCAAGAGAAGACTTCCTTCACTTGTCCCTTTGGAGTCTTTGCATACCGGAGGATGCCATTTGGACTTTGCAATGCCCCAGCTACCTTTCAAAGATGCATGCTTTCAATCTTCTCAGACATGGTAGAAAAATTCATTGAAGTCTTTATGGATGATTTCTCTGTTTTTGGTGATTCATTCAATACTTGCTTGCACCATCTTACTTAGTCTTGAAAAGATGCCAAGAAACAAACTTAGTTTTGAATTGGGAAAAATGCCATTTCATGGTACCCGAAGGCATTGTTCTTGGTCACAAAATTTCAAGAAAGGGTATAGAAGTTGACAAGGCAAAAGTAGAAATTATAGAAAAACTTCCTTTGCCAACTAGTGTGAAAGCTGTTAGAAGTTTCTTAGGACATGCTGGATTTTATAGGAGATTCATCAAAGATTTTTCCAAAATAGCAAAGCCACTAAGCAATTTGCTGGTGGTAGAAAATCCTTTTATCTTTGATGATGAATGCAAGCATGCTTTTGAAACTCTAAAGGCTAAGCTCACCACAGCACCAATCATCACACCCCCAACTTGGGGACTACCTTTTGAACTCATGTGTGATGCAAGCAACCTTGCAATTGGCGCTGTGTTGGGGCAAAGGAAGGAAAAGAAGCTTCATGTTATCTACTATGCAAGTAAGGTGTTGAATGAAGCTCAAAAGAACTACACCACAACAGAGAAAGAGCTACTAGCTGTGGTATATGCTTTTGATAAGTTTAGACAATATTTGATTGGATCTAAAGTCTTAGTGTATACTGACCATGCTGCTCTTAAGTATCTTATGTCAAAACAGGATGCCAAACCAAGGTTGATCAGATGGGTGCTACTCCTACAAGAGTTTGACATTGAGATCAAAGATAGAAAGGGCAATGAAAATCAAGTTGCTGACCACTTATCAAGGGTGCCACAAGATGCATGCCTAGACAACTTTCCATCAATAAATGAAGAATTTCCAGATGAACATCTTTTGCACATTCAACATGTCCCTTGGTTTGCAGACATGGCCAACTACAAGGCAGGAAGAATCATTCCACAAGAGTACACAAGACAACAAGTGAAGAAGCTGTTGCATGAGGCTAGGTTCTTCTTTTGGGACGAACCATTCTTGTTCAAAAGATGCCCAGACGGAATGATAAGAAGATGTGTGCCAGAAAATGAGATGAAGGACATACTATGGCATTGTCACAACTCTAGTTATGGTGGTCATTTTGGAGCTGAAAGAACTGCTGCTAAGGTCCTTCAAAGTGGTTTCTATTGGCCTTCAATCTTCAAGGATGCTAGGGAGTTTGTGAGCCAATGCAATGAATGTCAAAGAGTAGGGGGTTTGTCAAAGAAAAATGAGATGCCCCAAAAGTTCATTTTGGAAGTGGAACTCTTTGATTTGTGGGGAATAGATTTCATGGGACCTTTTCCTCCATCCTACACGTTCAAATACATCCTGGTAGCAGTAGAGTATGTCTCCAAATGGGTAGAAGCAATAGCCACCACCACATGTGATACCAACGTGGTCTTGCAATTCCTCAAGAAGAACATCTTCACAAGATTTGGAGTACCCAAAGGGCTTATAAGTGATGGGGGAAGCCACTTTTGCAACAAGCAACTCAATTCCTTACTCCACAAGTATGGTGTTACACACAAAGTAGCTACCCCATATCACCCACAAACCAATGGACAAGCTGAACTTGCTAACAGAGAGCTAAAAAGGATCTTGGAGAAAACTGTGGGAACAACAAGAAAGGATTGGGTTAGGAAGCTAGATGATGCACTTTGGGCATATAGGACAGCCTTCAAGACACCCATAGGAAAATCTCCCTTTCAATTGGTGTATGGAAAGGCATGCCACCTCCCTGTAGAGCTTGAACATAAGGCTTTCTGGGCCACCAAACTTCTAAATCTAGATGCTCAAGCAGCAGGAGAGAAGAGGTTGCTACAACTCAATGAGCTTGAGGAGTTCAGATTGGAGGCATATGACAATGCCAAAATATACAAGGAGAAAGCAAAGAGATGGCATGATAAGAGGATCTCTCAAAGAACATTTGAACCAGGCCAAAAGGTGTTATTATTCAATTCAAGATTGAAGATCTTCCCTGGGAAGCTGAGGTCTAGATGGACTGGTCCATACACCATCACCAAAGTATCACCTCATGGCTATGTTGAATTGCTTGATGAAGCCTCAAAACAAACCTTCACAGTCAATGGACATAGGGTGAAGCACTATTTTGGTGGCCCTTGGAGCAAGGAAGAGAGTGTGCAACTCTTAACATGAGCAAAGAAGCTACAATGTCGAGCTAAGGACAATAAACAAAGCGCTTCATGGGAGGCAACCCATGCACAGGGAGTCTTTTAATTTCATGTTTTAGTAACCAATAATGATCAAGTAGACTAGTACATGGCGTATGCAAGGCACTAAGTTTGGTGTGGCCAATCTTGAAGTAATGGCAAATGTGTGTTCTATAACACTTAGCCACAAACTAAGTTTGGTGTCCATACATACACGAAAATGCTAAGCTATGAAAGTTTTGTCATCTACTTTAGTTATAAAATAAAATAAAAAAAAAAAACGTGAAAAAAAAAGCATTTAATGTAGGTAAATTACTAAGTTTGATGTGGCTATCTTTGGAATTAATTCCATAGAACACTTAGTCACAAACTAAGTTTGGTGTCTTTACTTGCATTATTAATGCTAAAAAAATAAATTAGGGAATCTAATTTAGTCAATTTTGTATAGGAACATAATCATAAGTTTTTAGCCATTAATGTCACTTTAAGAATCTCAAGCCTTTGGCATTTTGTTGTAGGAAAGAAAGAAAGAAGTGATGGGGAATCTTGGAAGCATATAATGAAAGAAGGAAAGAAATGATGGGGAATCTTGAAGAAAGATCACGGATACATAAGGAAGGGTAGTCACATGAATTTTAAACTTTGTGCATGGGGAAAAAGAAATCAACATGCATTATGCACAAGGAAGCATGCCATGACCGAGCCTTAAATGTCTTCCCACCAACTTTTACTTTAAATACTTCAACCATATTCATTCATCATTCATTCTTCTACCCACCAACTTTCACTTCACTAGCCGAACTCATACTCAACCTCCAACCTACTCCATGTTTCACAAATTCTAACCTTGAACCTCATCTTTACCCAACAAAAACTCTTGAAGCATCACATCTCTCACATAACCGAAACACTCAATCTCCTTCACCATCATTTTCTACCTTCTCTAAGTCACCGTGCTTATCCCATATCTTTCTCATTCACAATCATTTTCCTTGTGCTTGAGGACAAGCATTCATCTAAGTTTGGTGTTGGGGAGATTCAATCTTGCAAGTGAATCTCAATGGCCTCATCATCAAGGGATAGGAGAGAAGATGAATTTGATCAAAGAAGATTCAAATCCAAACACAATGAGCGAATTTTTAGTTGGATGTCAAGCAAAGATGTTGTTCCAGAGCTACCATTCAAGCTTAAAAAAGATGAATACCCTGAGATACAAAAAATAATCAGAAAAAGGGGATGGGAGCTTCTCTGTGACCAACCTCAAGAAATAAGCATGCTTCTCATCCATGAGTTCTTCACTAATGTGATAAGAGAATATGATGATGAAGAACCATACATGAGCTATGTAAGAGGTGTGGATGTTGATTTTAGCCCGGACACCATCAATAGGGTGCTAAGGGTCAAGCACAAACAGTTCAAACGACCTAGCTATGAAGAAAGGGTTGAAAATGACCCAAGATATGTGGATGTGGTGAGTGACTTGTGCAGAATAGGCACTGATTGGGTATTGGATTCACATGGCCGACCACTCAAACTTCGGAGAGGTGATCTCATACCTCAAGCAAAAGGATGGCATGACATAGTGAGGAGGTCATTGATCTCTACTTCAAATAACTCTGAGGTAACGGTGAATAGAGCTATAATGATCCATTGCATAATGAAAGGAGGGGAAATCAATGTTGGAGACATTATAGCCAAGAACATCATTGAAATAGCTCAAAAGGTCAAACAGGACAGCTGGCTAGGATACCCTAGTACTATTCTGCGCCTATGTGAAGAAGCTGGAGTGCCTCTGGGAGAATTTGAAGAAACTGATTTGGTCTCTATTGGAAAACCTCTTACCAAAGAAAGGTTGGAGTTCATCACCACAACCCAATTGGAAAGGCAACCTTTAGCAAGAAGGAAGAAAAGGAAGGAAGTAAGACAAGAGGAGGAGCCTCAAGAAATGGATGAATCCCACACCTTGAACATGAACCAACTCCAAGCCGCCTTGGAAGGGATTTCTGGGCAATATTCACAAATTCAAAGAAGCCAAGAGGAACAAGCACAACAACAAAGGGACCTTTGGCAATTGATGGATCAACAAAGAGGGGTTCAAGTTCAATGGATGAACCAACAAAATGAGTACCAAACACACATGATGGAGTTGCAACAAGAACAATATGCCAAGATGCAAGAAGCCATCAACAATTCAGCTATGGAACATGAAAAAGCCATGGAGAAAGTGATACAAGAACAAGCTCAACTAAGGATAGAGCAAGCTCAGCAAAGAGAACTTCTCCATAGGTTGGATGCTAGACATGAAACACTCTACAGAGATTTCAATGAAAACAGAATGTTCAAGGAAGCCAGGCACAAGGACAGACGTGACTATGACATATGCACCCAAGAAAAGCTTAGTTACCTCTGTTCCACACCCCCATTGATCAACCCACAAATCAAATGTTTTAATGAGGCTCGGAAGATATTTGAACAGCAAGAACTAGCAAGGGTGAGATTCAATCAACAGAGGCTACAGGAGACAATGATAAGCTCAGGAATTTGGCAAAGAGAAGAGAGGGATGCAACGACACAACAACAAGGGGAAAGGAGGAGCAAAAAGAAAGAAGATCCAAAGGGAGATTCAACAACAAAGCAACAAGGAGAGCTAAGAAGCAAAAAGAAACAAGATCCAAAGGGCAAAGGAAAGCAAGGAGAATCAAGCAAAGGAAAAGGGACATGAAGACTAAAGGTGGTGAAGTTCCTTTATTTTTTTTTTTGTTTCTTTATGTTTTAAATAAAGAAGATGTATGTCTGAAATATGGTATACCTTCTAGGATGCTTTTTTTTTTCTTTGTGAAGCATTATCTTTTATGTTGCCCATTCCATGCATCACCACTCACAGATTTGGAATAGTTGCTTGTCTTTAATATTTTTACTTGTCATTGGAATAAAAGATGTAGTTTGAGCAAGAACAGAGAGAAATCTAGCTTAAAAAGGATCATGTTGTCCCATAAGAAAAGTGCTAGTATATTTATTGTGAAAGAAGCAATGTTCAAGAAATTCAAAAGAATGCTTGCTAATACAAGACTAGCTTGGTTAAGGATCACAAGGGCTTTATCAGTAAAAGCACAAATAACCTTGACAATAAAGAAAATAGAATACAAAGAATGAAAGGCTAGGCATCAATGACAAAAGTTGGATATGTGTCTGTGGTGATTGATGTTAAGAGACATACTTGGGCTAGTAAATCCGAGGGGTGCTTCATCACCCGGTAACTTGAGTTAACTAACTCGGGATTATCGATTGAAAACCCACAATCAAGAGTAGCTCTATAACAGAACATTTAGCAACCCAAAGAGGTGCTGGACACCACTATCCAAACAAAATTTCAATGTTATATGCCTGTGACTGAATGTGTTAAGGAAAGAGGCTTGAGTGAGTAAATCTTTAAGAGTGTCTCAACACTTAACAACTTGAACCAACTGGTTTGGGATTGTTGATTGAAAGCTTATGCTAAAGAGCCGCCTTAAGACAAGATTTCGAGCTTAATTGAAAGAAAAAGGGAAAGAAAACAAAAGAAGGAAAAAAAAAATAAGCAGAAAAAAATTGGTTCAAGGATCATGTGCTTAGGTGTGAAAGAAGTCTAGTGAAGTTAACCAATTTAGTAGTGAAGCAAGCATTTTAATTGAAAAAGTTGAATAGTTGTGTTCAATTACAATAAATTTATGACCACACAAGTGAGGAGAACATGCTCAATGAGAAATTACTCTCTGGGAGAACATTCAAGTCTTACATCTTAGATTCTTGTGACAAAGTCCTTTATATTTTGCTTGAGGACAAGCAATATTTTAAGTTTGGTGTTGTGATGCAAATGCATATTTGCATTATTAGTTAGTTAGTTTAGTTAGTTTTAGTTTAAATTCACTCATTTTCTCTAAATAAACAAGTCCTTTTATGAGTTTTGTTTCCATGGATGATGATATCAAGGAACATGTTAATTCTAGCCAAATTCATGCAAATGATTTAAGGAATGCATATATGAATGAGTATGAATGAATCTCATGAAATTTATTGCTTGAATTGGTAAGACTTTGAAGCTATCTCCCTTGTTGATGATAGGTGATGAAACAAGGAAGCATGGAAGCAAGAAGGAGGCAACCAAGGCAAGAAGTTGGTGTTGCCAACTTGGGATTGGCGTTGCCAACTCCACAACACAAGGCAAGAAGGAGGCAACCAAGGCAAGAAGTTGGCGTTGCCAACTTGGGATTGGCGTTGCCAACTCCACAACACAAGGCAAGCTTGGTCCTGGAGGCAACCAAGGCAAGAAGTTGGCGTTGCCAACTTGGGACTGGCGTTGCCAACTCCACAACACAAGGCAAGCTTGGTCCTGGAGGCAACCAAGGCAAGAAGTTGGCGTTGCCAACTCTAGAACCAAGTTGCCAACGCTCACACACAAGGAACTTGGCCCTGGAAGCAAGGTTGGCGTTGCCAACTCTAGAATCAAGTTGCCAACGCCACACACAAGACACAAGCAAGGAACTTGGCCCTGGAAGCAAGGTTGGCGTTGCCAACTCTAGAACCAAGTTGCCAATGCCACACACAACCACACCAAGCAAGGACCTTGGCCCTGGAGGAAGCAAAGTTGGCGTTGCCAACTTGAAGCTGGCGTTGCCAACGCCCACACAAGGAACTTGGCCCTGGATTTGGAGCCTCGAGCACGTTGCCAGCCTAGAAATGAGGGGCGTTTTTGAGGACAACGCAGGCTAACAACGCCAAACAATCAAGCTTGGCCCTGGAAGAAAAGGAGCTGGCGTTGCCAACTCAAGATGGGCGTTGCCAACGCCACACAACCAAGCAACAAATGGAGCCCTGGAAGAAAAGGAGCTGGCGTTGCCAACTCTAGAATCAAGTTGCCAACGCCACACACAAGAAAGCTTGGCTAGGCACCAAGTTTTGGTGCCAGCCAAGTTGCCAAACGCCCAATGGCGCACCAACCAGGCTGCTAAACGCCCAATGGCGCACCAACCGCGTTCCAAACGCCCAATGGCGCACCAACCGCGTTCCAAACGCCCAAATGCCGCACCACTCACGTTGCCAACGCTAGATGGGCGTTGCCAACGCCAACTTACCAAAACAAGGCAGCCTGAACATGGCCACTTCAATGGAAGATATCTTGAGCTACAGAGATCCAAATTGAGTACTTCCAGTTGCGTTGGAAAGCTAACATTCAGAGCTTTCCAACCATATATAATAGTCCATGGTGGAGCACAAGATTGAAGCCAAACCAGAGTCATCTTTAGGCCCTAAAAACAAGAACATGAAATGAAATTCAAGGGAGCTAGAGATGATCCTTGGATATGGGATCGAGCACGTTGCCAACGTGCACAAAGGGGGCGTGTTTTGCAACAACGCCAGCCTCAAGTCCTTGCCTTGGGAGAGTGATGCTCGAGCACGTTGCTAACTTGGGGTTGAGAGTGCGTTATTCACAACAACTTGGCAACAACTTGGCAGCTTGACCTTACCTTCTTTGAGGAACCATAACTTGAGCTAGGAAAGTCCAATTGAGGTGATTCCAGTGGCATTAGAAAATAGACATCAAGAGCTTTCCAATGATGTATAATAGTCCATATTGAAGCTGAAGGTTGACACTCAAATTCTGGGCTACATTTAGCATGAAAGTAAGGCCAAGAAGAGGAAGAGCAAGTTGTTTGCAACAACTTGGGCTAGCAACGCCCAAGTCTCAAACTCACTTCCAGGAAATTGGCATGCACGTTGCCAACGTGCACTAAGGCCTGAGTTATTGCCAACAACGCCCATCAATGGGCCAGAATTGGTGCCAACTTGCTCTACTTCCCCTATTCATCACAAAGGCCAAAACACCTCCAATTGAGCCAAGAATTCAACAATGAGAAAGCCCACATTGCTAACCCAAATTGAAGATCTCTGAAGAAGTTTTGGGAGTGGTATAAAAAGAAGAGGTTGATGTACTTGTGGGGGACTTTTACACTTTTGAATACTTTTTTTGACACTTAGAATTTTTATACACTTTTAGCACTTGAATTTTGAAGACTCTTTTGGGGTACTTCCGAGAGAGTTCTCTTTGGTTTTCTATTGGAATTTTTCTTCTTCATGTTCAAGTTTTAAGCACTTCATTCTTCTTCTTCTTCTTCCTTTACACTTAGTTTAATTCTTGTTTATGGCAATTGTTGTTGAATTTGGAGCAATGACTCACTAAACCCCACTTTCATTAGGGGGAGGAGCTCTGTTTGTTGGAATGGATTGATGAACCCATCTTTCCTCCTCAATTCTAGTGGTTGATCTAAAGAGGGAACTCTTGCTCTTCATAGATTCAACCACCATCGAGAGAGGGGTTAATCTACATGAATTATGTGGTGAATTTGAGGAATGAACCACATAATTCAGTTTAGAGTTCATCCTTTCATGATTTCTTTAATCAATATACATTGGTTAGTATGTGAGATGTAACTCTCCTTGGTTGAGATTATAGAAATTGTGTGGCTGGATAATATATGAGCTTCATCTCTTCTCATGAACAATTAGATCACGAGAGTGGCAATTGGCTATGTTGAGAGAGATTGAATCACCAAGAGATTGGGGTTCAATCACCCACTTGCCATAGATCTATACCCATGATTGAGAGGAATTTGACTAACATCAATTCATGAAAACTAACATCTCTGATCCCTAATGATCTTCTCTACCATCAATTCTTATTTCTTTTGCTTATTAGTTGTTTGAATACCCATCACCCCATCTCCCTTTACATTCTTGCAATTTATTTTTCTTGTCATCTACATTCTGTCTCTTTATTTCTTGCTCTTGCTCTTATGCTCTTTAAATTTCTGCAACCTTTAATTCCTAGCAATTTATCTTTGATGTCATTTAAGTATCTTGCACTTTAAGTTTCCGTCATTTACTTCCATTTTATTTCTATTGTCCTGTTTTTAAATTCCTTGCAATTTACATTCCTGCACTTATGTTCAAAAGTTACATTAATCACAAAATCAAAATCTTATTTGCTTAACTAAGTCTACTATTTAACTAAAGTTGCTCAATCTACCAATCCTCGTGGGATCGACCTCACTCCTAGTGAGTCTTACTACTTGATACGATCCGGTATACTTGCCGGTTCTACGTGAAATCTAATTTTTACGTATCAGTACACCCTTCCTAGCCACAGCAAAAGCTGTGATTGATGTTGACAGAGGAGAGTTGGTCCTTCAAGTGAATGGGGACTACCTTGTGTTTAAGGCTGATGCTACGATTTTAGGAAATTGCACGATCGGCAAAAATTCCTTCCGGCAAGTGCACTGGTTATCGTCAAGTAGTCACAATAGAGTTGAGTGAGCAATTCGGATTAGAAGTGTGTTCTAGTTGAGCGGAATCAAGATTTAGATGAGAATTGCGGAATGTAAAATTGGCGGGAAACGTAAATGGCAAGAAATTGAAATTGCGGAATCTTAAATTGCATGAATTAAAGAGCGAGAAGCTAAATTGCTGAAATTAAAAAGGGATCGGGGTGATTGCATGAATTTAATTGCAGAATGTAAAGAGAAAGTGGTAGATCAGAAATGGGGAATTCATTGGGTTTCAGGAGATATTGAGATCTCCGAATCAAAACATTTTTATCCCTTCCTCAACCAATGCGTTCATTGAATTTTGCTTGGCAATCTTATATGATTGGATCCCAATCCCTTGGCTCACCAATTCTCTCTAAAAACAAACAAATTCCCAATCCCTTGGTTTAAATGTTCATAAGAAGAGATGACGCTCGATCACTGATTATACCACACAGTTTCATGAACCACAATTTGGTAGGATTACATGTCACAATATCCATCCAAACCCCAATCCAATTCACTGTGAGAAAGCTTCTCTAGCATGAATCCTCCATTCCTTTCCCAAGGTTCCGAAGGATTCCAATTATGGATAGTTTCTTTCCCAAGACAACTAACCAATGGAATTAGATCGAGAAGCTTTCTAACAAAAATTCAAGAGAAAAGATTGAAGAAGAAGATAAAAACTATTATTGATTCATTGAATTACAATAGAGCTCCCTAACCCAATGAAAGGGGGTTTAGTGAGTCATAGCTCTAAATTCAATTACAAAAAGTATGAAAACTCGAAAAAATGATCCAAAGTTTTTCTAACTAACTTAAATTCTATCCTATTTATACACTTTCTAAATTGAGCTTCTGTTGTGTTTCTTGGGCTTTGAGGCATTTCCCTGATTTCCTTTTGCTTTGGGTTTATGATCCATAATCCTGATGAGGCTGCTGATCCAATTCTGTAACATTCATTGAGCCAACTTAGTGATAATCAAGTAATGACACATGACTCAACAAATTGAAATTCCAGACTCATCAATTCTTCAGGCCCAATCCCATAAACCATGATATTCAATTGGGTTTCATACCAGAGTACGTTTAAGTTAATGTTTGTGCTCAAATGCTAACTTAAAACTGCAATATCTTTGGCCCAGAAACCTTTTCAAATAGTGGCGTTTAAGTTGCAGTTTAAGCTTAAACATTGGACACTCCTGGAGGTGGTATAACTCAAGCACGTTTAAGCTTCAGTTTAAGGTTAAACTGAAGCTTAAACGTGGAAATGGAAGAAAGCAACCCTGGAGGGTAAAGTAGTCGAACACGTTTAAGCTTCAGTTTAAGGTTAAACTGAAGCTTAAACGTGGAAATGGAAGAAAGCAACCCTGGAGTGTGGAACGGTCGAACACGTTTAAGCTTCAGTTTAAGGTTAAACTGAAGCTTAAACGTGGAAATGAAGAAAGCAACCCTGGAGGAGAATTTGGTCGAACACGTTTAAGCTTCAATTTAAGGTTAAACTGAAGCTTAAACGTGGAAATGAAGAAAGCAACCCTGGAGGAGAATTTTGGTCGAACACGTTTAAGCTCCAGTTTAAGGTTAAACTGGAGCTTAAACGTGGAAATGGCTCCCTGGTGCATTTCGCTTTTCTGGCGTTTAACTTCCAGTTTAAGGTTAAACTGGAGGTTAAACGCCACTTTCAGCTTTTCCTCAGCTTTCATGATTTTGGCGTTTAAGCTCCAGTTTAAGCTTAAACTGGAGCTTAAACTGGAGCTTAAACTCCACATGTGATATTCAAGCTTCCTTTATTGATTTTGTTGCTTCCTTGCCTAGCCTCTTCTTCCCTGAAATCATCCAAACAACTGCATCAAAGTCTTGCAAAATTTCATGAGAAATCTTCCATTCATAGCATTCAAGTAATATAACTAAAAACTCATGGAATTTGCATCAAAATCATACTGTTTGGATGGTTCATTGCTTTGTTATTCATTTAACCATTCTTGGTTACTTTAAGCTCAAGAAAATGCATAAAACAACTAAAACTAACAGAAAAATGCTAGTGAAACTAGCCTAAGATGCCTTGGCATCAAAGGCTCAAGGATCTCCTTCTGTACACATGGAGAAGAAGCATGAAAAGTTTTTCTCAATACAGAGTCAAACAGAGCCCCCACATTCAAACTCTAAGTTTGGTGTTGGGAGGTCCTAGCCATGCTCTGAATATCTGTGAAGCTCCATGAGAGCTCACTGTCATGCTATTGACATTAAAGAAGCGCTTATTGGGAGGCAACCCAATTTTTATTTATCTATGTTAAATTTTCATTTTCCATTGTTATTTTATGTTTTCTTCAGGTTGATGATCATGTAGAGTCACAAAAACAACTGCAAAAATCAAAGCAAATTCAAAAACATCATTAAAAATAGCACACCCTGGAGGAGGAGCTTACTGGCATTTAAACGCCAGTAAGGGTAGCAGAATGGGCGTTAAAAGCCCAATCTGGCACCATTTTGAGCGTTTAAACGCCCGAAAAGAGCACCAAGCTGGCGTTCAACACCAGAAAGGGAAGAAAAGCTGGCGTTAAACGCCAGAAATGGGCAGCAACCTAGCGTTTAACGCTAGGATTAGCACTCAGAGGGCGTTTACACGCCAGAATGGTGCAGGGATGAGAAATTCTTGACACCTCAGGATCTGTGGACCCCACAGGATCCCCACTTACCTCAACACACTATCTCCCTTCTTCACACATTCCAATAACACCCTTTCCAAATACCCTTCACCAATCACCTCCATCCACTCTTCTCCAAAAACCTCACCTACCTCAACATTCAAATTCACATCCTTTCCCTCCCAAACCCAACCCTAATACACAAACCCTACCCCTCTCTCCACTTCTATATAAACCCATCATCCCTCCTTCATTTTCACACATCAAAAACACCTTTTCTCCCCCTTGGCCGAACCTCTCACACCTCTCCATCTCCTCTACTTCTTCTTCTTCTCCGTTTTTCTTTCATTTTTTGCTCGAGGACGAGTAAACCTTTTAAGTTTAGTATGGAAAACACATTGCTTTTTGTGTTTCCATAACCATTTATGGCACCTAAGGCTGGAGAAACCTCTAGAAAGAGGAAAGGGAAGGCAAAAGCTTCCACTTCTGAGTCATGGGAGATGGAAAGATTCATCTCAAAGGTCCATCAAGACCACTTCTATGAAGTTGTGGCCAAGAAGAAGGTGATCCCTGAGGTCCCTTTCATACTCAAAAGGAATGAGTATCCAGAGATCCGACATGAGATTCGAAGAAGAGGTTGGGAAGTTCTCACCAACCCCATTCAACAAGTCAGAATCTTAATGGTTCAAGAGTTCTATGCCAATACATGGATCACCAAGAACCATGATCAAAGTGTGAACCCGAACCCAAAGAATTGGATTACAATGGTTCAGGGGAAATACATAGATTTTAGTTCAGAAAATGTGAGGTTGGAATTCAACTTGCCAATGATGCAAGGAGATGCACGCCCCTACACTAGAAGGGTCAACTTTGATCAAATGTTGGACCTAGTTCTCATCGACATATGTGTGGAAGGAGCTCAGTGGAAAAGAGACTCCAAGGGCAAGCCGGTTCAATTGAGAAGGCATGACCTTAATCCCGTGGCTAGAGGATGGTTGGAATTCATCCAACGCTCCATCATTCCTACTAGCAATTGACGGAGATTGTTCGAGTTCGGACAACTGACGATTCATCTTGTTGCTTAGATTAGGTATTTTTCTTTATTTATTTTTTTCTTTCTTCAGAATCTTTAAGAATGACTTCTAGAGTTTTAGATGATGCTTTTATCATCACAGGAGCTAGTTGATTCCTATCAATTTGGCTATCGTATGTAGTGCTCTGCTAAAGCTTGGCTAGCCATGTCTAATCTTTTTAGACTAAAGCTTTAGACTAACATTGCATGATTCCTGGAATTCTTATTAAAATTTTGAATTTTTTATTTTCTTTTTCAAAATAATTTTTGAAACAAAAATTATAAAATCATAAAATCAAAAATATTTTTTTGTTTCTTGTTTGAGTCTAGAGTCAATTTTTAAGTTTGGTTTCAATTTCATATCTTTATTCTTCTTGCATTTTTCGAAAGTGTGTTCTTGTGTTCTTCATTGATCTTCAAGTTGTTCTTGATGATTTTCTTTGTCCGATCTTTAAATTCTCTTGTTTTGTGTCTTTTGTTGTTTCTCATGTGCACTTTCAATTTGTTAGTGTCTTTAGTATGAAAATTTCTATGTTTGGTGTCTTGCATGTCTTTCTTTTCTTAAAAATTTTCAAAAATATGTTCTTGATGTTCATTATGATCTTCATAGTGTTCTTGATGTTCATCTTGACATTCAAAGTGTTCTTGCATGCATTTCTTGTTTTGATCTTAGTTTTTCATGTTTAATTTCATTCTGTTGTTTTTCTCTCTCATCATTAAAAATTCAAAATTTTTTTCAAAATTATGACTTTTCAAGTCAATAATACAGATAATTGAGGATTCAGAACATACAGTAGAGGAATCACAAAGAAAAAGCTAGGCATTCAAAACGCCCAGTAAAGAAGGATTTCTGGCATTTAAATGCCAGTCAGGGTACCTGGCTGGGGTTTTAACGCCCAAGGAGGTAGCCAAGTGGGTGTTAAACGCCAGAATGGATACCATTCTGGGCATTTAACGCCAGGATAACACCAGGGAGGTGTGTTAGTTTTCAATTCAAATCTTTTTCAGTTTTTCATGTTTTAATTCTTATTTTTGAAATCATATCTTTCAAAATCAAATCTTTTCAATCATATCTTTTTCAAAAATTAAATCTTTTTCATTTTTCTTTCACTATTTTCAAAAATCTTGCTAGCAATTAATGTTTTGATTCAAAAATCTCAAGTTTGTTACTTTCTTTTTAAGAAAGGTTCAATATTTGAATTTTAGAATCATATCTTTTAAATTTCTTGTTAGTCAAGTCATCAACTTTAATTTCAAAAGTCAAATATTTTTAATTTCTTTTTCAATCATATCTTCTCAATCACATCTTTTTCAAAATAAGTTTCAATCATATCTTTCTTATTGCTAATTTCAAATCTTTTTTAAAACCACCTAACCACTTTCTTGCTTTTAATTTTTGAAAAACCATCAACCACTTTTTAAAAATTATTTTTAATTATTTTAAAATTTTTTTAGTTTTATTTAAAAATTTGTTTTCGAAAATCCCCACTCTCACCTCCTTCTATTTAAGGACTAACACTTTTCCTCAATTAGCAATTCGGACTCTATCCTTCTTTATATGTTCAAAATCTTCTCTATCTACCTCATCCCTCTATTCCTATTTTCCTCTGACACCTCAAGGAATCTCTATATTGTGATATAGAGGATTCCATACTTTCTTGTTCTCTTCTCTTTCATATGAGCAGGAACAAGGACAAAGGCATTCTTGTTAAAGCTGATCCTGAACCTGAAAGGACCTTGAAGAGGAAGCTAAGAGCAGCTAAAGCACAACACTCTGAAGAGGACGTGACAAAAAATTTTGAAAAGGAAGCAGACAAAACAGCCATGGCCGAGCCCAACAACAACAATGCAAGGAAGGTGCTTGGTGACTTTACTGCACCAACTCCTGACTTCTATGGGAGAAGCATCTCTATTCCTGCCATTGGAGCAAACAACTTTGAGCTTAAGCCTCAATTAGTTTCTCTGATGCAACAAAATTGCAAGTTTCATGGACTTCCATTGGAAGATCCTCAGTAGTTCTTGGCTGAATTTTTGTAAATATGTGACACTGTTAAGACCAATGGAGTTGATCCTGAGGTCTACAAACTTATGCTTTTCCCTTTTGCTGTAAGAGACAGAGCTAGTATATGGTTGAACTCACAACCTAGAGACAGCCTGAACTCTTAGGAAAAGCTGGTCAATGCCTTCTTAGCTAAATTCTTTCCACCTCAAAAGATGAGTAAGCTTAGAGTGTAAGTTCAAACCTTCAAACAGAAGGAAGGTGAATCCCTCTATGAAGCTTGGGAAAGATACAAGCAATTGTTCAGAAGGTGTCCTTCTGACATGCTTTCAGAATGGAGCATCATAGGTATCTTCTATGATGGTCTGTCTGAGTTATCCAAGATGTCATTGGACCATTCTATAGGCGGATCTATTCATCTGAAGAAAACGCCTGCAGAAGCCCAGGAACTCATTGAAATGGTTGCAAATAACCAGTTCATGTACACTTCTGAAAGAAATCCTGTGAACAATGGAACAACTCAGAAGAAAGGAGTTCTTGAGATTGATACTCTGAATGCCATATTGGCTCAGAACAAATTATTAATTCAGTAAGTCAATATGATTTCTCAGAATCTGACTGGATTGCAAGCTGCATCCAGCAGTAATAAAGAAGCATCTTCTGAAGAAGAAGCTTATGATCCTGAGAAACCTGCAATGGAAGAGGTGAATTACATGGGAGAACCCTATGGAAACACCTATAACCCTTCATGGAGAAATCATCCAAATCTCTCATTGAAGGATCAACAGAAGCCTCAACAAGGCTTCAACAACAATAATGGTGGAAGAAATAGGTTTAGCAATAGCAAGCCTTTTCCATCATCTTCTCAGCAACTGACAGAGAACTCTGAGCAAAGTCGTTCTGACTTAGCAACCATAGTCTCTGATCTATCTAAGACCACACTAAGTTTTATAAATGAAATAAGATCCTCCATTAGAAATTTGGAGGCACAAGCAGGTCAGCTGAGTAAAAAGGTTACTGAAACTCCTCCTAGCACTCTCCCAAGCAATACAGAAGAAAATTCCAAGAGAGAGTGCAAGGCCATAACCATGACCAACATGGCCGAACCTGGAGAGAGTGAGGAGGACGTGATTCCCAGTAAGAAAAACCTCATGGGATGTCCTCTGAACGAAAAGGAGTTTCCCTTTGCGGAACCAAGGGAATCTGAGGCTCATACAGAGACCATAGATATTCCATTGAACCTACTTCTGCTATTCATGAGCTCTGATGAGTATTCTTCTTCTGAAGAGGATGAAGATATTACTGAAGTGCAAGTTGCTAAGTACCTTGGAGCAATCGTGAAGCTGAATGCCAAGTTATTTGGTAATGAGACTTGGGAGGATGAACCCCCCTTGCTAACCAATGAACTGAATGACTTGATTGGGCAGACATTACCTCAGAAGAAACCGGATCCCGCAAAATTCTTAATACCATGTACCATAGACACCATGACCTTTGAGAAGGCTTTGTGTGACCTGGGGTCAGGCTTAAACCTTATGCCACTCTCTGTAATGGAGGAACTAGGAATCTTTGAGGTATAAGTTGCAAGAATCTCACTAGAGATGACAGACAAATCCATGAAACAGGCTTATGGACTTGTAGAGGATGTTTTAGTGAAGGTTGAGGGCATTTACATCCCTACTGAATTCATAATCCTGGACACTAGGAAGAATAAGGATGAATCCATCATCCTTGGCAGACCCTTCCTAGCTACAACAAAAGCTATGATTGATGTTGACAGAGGAGAGTTGGTCCTTCAAGTGAATGAGGACTACCTTGTGTTTAAGGCTCAAGGATCTCCTGCTGTACACATGAGAAGAAGCATGAAAAGCTTCTCTCAATACAGAGTCGAATAGAGCCCCCACATTCAAACTCTAAATTTGGTGTTGAGAGGCCATCATCATGCTCTGAGCACCTGTGAAGCTCTGTAAGAGTTTCATGTCAAGCTATTGACATTAAAGAAATGCTTATTGTGAGGCAACCCAATTTTTATTTATCTATGTTATTTTATATTTTTTCAGGATGATAATCATGTGGAATCACAAAAACAACTGCAAAAATTAAAGCAAAGTAAAAAACAACATTGAAAATAGCACACCCTGGAGGATGAGCTTACTGGCATTTAAACGCCAGTAAGGGTAGCAGAATGGGCGTTAAACACCCAGTCTGGCACCATTCTTGGCGTTTAACGTTAGAAAGGGGCACCAGACTAGCATTTAACACCAGAAAAGGGCACCAAAGCTGGCGTTAAACACCAGAAAGGGAAGAAAAGCTGGCGTTAAACGCCAGAAATGGGCAGCAACCTGGCGTTTAACGCCAGGATTGCCACTCAAAGGGGCGTTTACATGCCAAAATAGTGCAGGAATGAGAAATCCTTGACACCTCAGGATCTTTGGACCCCACAGGATCCCCACCTACCTTAACTCACTCTCTCTTCTTCACACCTTCCCATAACACCCTTCCCCAAATACCCCTCACCAATCACCTCCATTTCTCTTCCCCATC
Organism: Arachis stenosperma; assembly: GCF_014773155.1. Classification (NCBI taxonomy): domain Eukaryota; kingdom Viridiplantae; phylum Streptophyta; class Magnoliopsida; order Fabales; family Fabaceae; genus Arachis; species Arachis stenosperma. Next base: position 109,177,887 of record NC_080381.1, on the reverse strand, counting down.
ACCTCTTTACCAATCACCTCCACCCACTCTTCCCCAACAACCCACCCACCTCACCATTTAAATTCAAATCCTTTCCCTCCCAAACCCAACCCCTAATACACGAATCCTACCCTCTCTTTCCACTCCTATATAAACCCCTCATCCATCCTTCAAAATCACACATCACAAACACTTCTTCTCCCCCTTGGCTGAACCACTCACAACTCTCTATCTCCTCTATTTCTTCTACTTCTTCATCCTTTTTTCTTCTTTTGCCTGAAGATGAGCAAACCTTTTAAGTTTGGTGTGGAAAAAGTATTGCTTTTTGTGTTTCCATAACCATTTATGGCACCTAAGGCTGGAGAAACCTTTAGAAAGAGGAAAGAGAAGGCAAAAGCTTCCACCTCCGAGTCATGAGAGATGGAGAGATTCATCTCAAAGGTCCATCAAGACCACTTCTATGAAGTTGTGGCCACGAAGAAGGTGATCCCTGACGTCCCTTTCATGTTCAAAAGGAATAAGTATCCAGAGATCCGACATGAGATTCGAAAAAGAGGTTGGGAAGTTCTCACCAACCCCATTCAACAATACAAAATCTTAATGGTTCAAGAGTTCTATGCTAATGCATGGATCACCAAAAACCATGATCAAAGTGTGAACCCGAACCCAAAGAATTGGCTTACAATGGTTCGGGGGAAGTACTTAGATTTCAGTCCAGAAAATGTAAGGTTGGCATTCAACTTGCCAATGATGCAAGGAGATGCACGCCCCTACACTAGAAGGGTCAATTTTGATCAAAGGTTGGACCAAGTCCTCATGGACATATGTGTGGAAGGAGCTCAGTGGAAAAGAGACTCCAAAAGTAAGCCGGTTCAATTGAGAAGGCATGACCTTAAACCCGTGGCTAGAGGATGATTGGAATTCATCCAACGCTCCATTATTCCTACTAGCAACCGATCTGAAGGGACTGTAGATCGGGCTATCATGATCCATAGCATCATGATTGGAGAGAAAGTAAAAGTTCATGAGGTCATATCTCTAGAACTCTATAAAGTGGCTGACAAAACCTCCACCTTGGCAAGGTTAGCCTTTCTTCATCTCATCTGTCACCTATGCAATTTAGCTGGAGTTGTCATAGGAGAAGACATCCTCATTGAAGAGGACAAGCCCATCACTAAAAAGAGGATGGAGCAAATAAGAGAGCCCACTCATGGACCTCAACAAGAGCATGAGGAAGTCCCTCATCAAAAAATCCTTGAGATGCCTCAAGGGATGCATTTTCCTCCACACAACTATTGGGAGTAACTCAATACCTCTTTGGGAGATTTGAGTTCCAATATGGAGCAACTAAGGATGGAGCACCAAGAGCACTCCATTATTTTCCATGAAATTAGAGAGGATCAAATAGCCATGAGGGAAGAGCAACAAAGGCAAGGAAGAGACATAGAGGAGCTCAAGCGTTCCATTGGATCTTCAAGAGGAAGAACTAGCCGCCATCACTAAGGTGGATGGTGCGCGAAATTGTGAACAATACTTTTCACAACTCTCATAATCCCTGGTCATGAACTCCAAAAACTTGGTGGTTCAATTCCATGGCATTACACAACTTCGCACAACTAACCAGCAAGTGCACTGGGTCGTCCAAGTAATACCTTACGTGAGTAAGGGTCGATCCCACGGAGATTGTTAGCATTGAAGCAAGCTATGGTCATCTTGCAAATCTTAGTCAGGCAGACTCAAATGGATATGGTGATGAACGAAAATAATATAAAAGATAAAGATAGTGATACTTATGTATATCATTGGTGTAAGAGCTTCAGACAAGCGTATGAAGATGCCTTCCCTTCCGTCTCTCTGCTTTCCTACTGCCTTCATCCAATCCTTCTTACTCCTTTCCATGGCAAGCTCGTGTAGGGTTTCACTGTTGTCAGCAGCTACCTCCCATCCTCGCAGTGAAAGCTAATGCTCACGCACTCTGTCACAGTACGGCCAATCACCGGTTTGGTTCCCGCCCCTGCTGGAATAGAATCCCTCTTTTGCGTCTGTCACTAACGCCCAGCAGGTTAGAGTTTGAAGCACGTCACAGTCATTCAATCACTGAATCCTACTCAGAATACCACAGACAAGGTTAGACCTTCCGGATTCTCTTGAATGCCGCCATCAGTTCTTGCCTATACCACGAAGACTCTGATCTCACGGAATGGTTGGCTCGTTTGTCAGGCGAGCACTCGGTTGTCAGGCGATCAACCATGCATCGTGCAATCAGGAATCCAAGAGATATGCACTAAGCCTCAGATGCTTGTAGAACAAGAATGGTTGTCAGTCACCTTGTTCATGAGTGAGAATGGTGATGGGCGTCAATCATCACCTTCATCATGTTGAAGAACAAGTGATATCTTGGATAAAGAACAAGCGGAATTGAATAGAAGAACAATAGTAATTGCATTAATACTCGAGGTACAGCAGAGCTCCACACCTTAATCTATGGTGTGTAGAAACTCCACCGTTGAAAATACATAAGAACAAGGTCTAGGCATGGCCGAATGGCCAGCCTCCCAATGGTCTAAGATAGCATCCAACGAAGATAGCTACCAAAAGTCCTCTAATACAATAGTAAAAGGTCCTACTTATAGATAACTAGTAGCCTAAGGTGTACAAAGATGAGTAAATGACATAAAAATCCACTTCCGGGCCCACTTGGTGTGTGCTTGGGCTGAGCAATGAAGCATTTTCGTGTAGAGACTCTTCTTGGAGTTAAACGCCAGCTTTAGTGCCAGTTTGGGCGTTTAACTCCCAATTAGGTGCCAGTTCCGGCGTTTAACGCTGGAATTTCTTGAGGTGACTTTGAACGCCGGTTTGGGCCATCAAATCTTGGGCAAAGTATGGACTATTATATATTGCTGGAAAGCCCAGGATGTCTACTTTCCAACGCCGTTGAGAGCGCGCCAATTGGGATTCTGTAGCTCCAGAAAATCCACTTCGAGTGCAGGGAGGTCAGAATCCAACAGCATCTGCAGTCCTTTTGAGTCTCTGGATCAGATTTTTGCTCAGATCCCTCAATTTCAGCCAGAAAATACCTGAAATCACAGAAAAACACACAAACTCATAGTAAAGTCCAGAAAAGTGAATTTTAACTACAAACTAATAAAAATATACTAAAAACTCAACTAAAACTACCAAAAACATACTAAAAACAATACCAAAAAGTGTACAAATTATCCGCTCATCAGTGGACCCGTTCTTTGATTTTCTTGTTCTTATCTTTCTGTTTTTCAATTTTTATGTTTTATGTGTTATCTATGTTTGTGTCTTCATTACATGATCATTGGTGTCTATTATCTATGTCTTAAGGCTATGAATGTCCTATGAACCCTTCACCTTTCTTAAATAAAAAATGTGCCTAATTACAAAAGAACAAGAAGTACTTGAATTTCAAAGTGTATCTTGAAATTAGTCTGATTATTTTGATGTGGTGGCAATACCTTTTGTTTTCTGAATGAATGCTTGAATAGTGCATAATTTTGATAGTGAAGTTTATGAATGTTAAAATTGTTGGCTCTTGAAAGAATGATGAAAAAAGAGAAATGTTATTAATAATCTGAAAAATAATAAAATTGATTCTTGAAGCAAGAAAAAGCAATGAATAACAAAGCTTGCGAAAAAAATGGCGAAAAAGAAAAAGAAAGAAAAAGAAAAAGCAAGCAGAAAAAGCCAATAGCGGAGCCAAAAGGAATAAAATCCTGGCCCAAAAGAAAAAAGGATCCAAGGCTTTGAGCATTAATGGATAGGAGGGCCCAAGGGAATAAAATCCTGGCCTAAGCAGCTAAATCAAGCTGTCCCTAACCATGTGCTTGTGTCATGAAGGTCCAAGTGAAAAGCTTAAGACTGAGTGGTTAAAGTCGTGATCCAAAGCAGAAAGAGTGTGCTTAAGAACTCTGGACACCTCTAGCTGGGGACTTTAGCAAAGCTGAGTCACAATCTGAAAAGGTTCACCCAGTTATGTGTTTGTGGCATTTATGTATCCGGTGGTAATACTGGAAAACAAAGTGCTTAGGGTCACGGGCAAGACTCATAAAGTAGTTGTGTTCAAGAATCAACATACTAAACTAGGAGAATTAATAACATTATCTTAATTCTGAATTCCTAGAGATGCCAATCATTCTGAACTTCAAAGGATAAAGTGAGATGCCAAAACTGTTCAGAAGCAAAAAGCTAATAGTCCCACTCATCTAATTGGAGCTAAGCTTCATTGATATTTTGGAATTCACTGTATATTCTCTTCTTTTTATTCTATTTTGTTTTCAGTTGCTTGGGGACAAGCAACAATTTATGTTTGGTGTTGTGAAGAGCGGATAATTTATACGCTTTTTGGCATTGTTTTTAGGTAGTTTTTAGTTTGATTTAGTTAGTTTTTAGTATATAATTATTAGTTTTTATGCAAAAATCACATTTTTGGACTTTACTATGATTTTGTGTGTTTTTCTGTGATTTCAGGTATTTTCTGGCTGAAATTGAGGGACTTGAGCAAAAATCTGATTCAGAGGCTGAAAAAGGACTGCAGATGCTGTTGGATTCTGACCTCCCTGCACTCGAAATGGATTTTCTGGAGCTACAGAAGCCCAATTGGCCCACTCTCAATTGCGTTGGAAATTAGACATCTTGCGCTTTCCAGAAACATATAATAGTCCATACTTTGCCCGAATTTTGATAACGTAAACTGGCGTTTTAACGCCAAATTTCTACCATTTTCTGGCATTAAACGCCAGAACTGGCATAAAAGCTGGAGTTTAACGCCCAAACTGGCAACAGAGCTGGCGTTTAACTCCAAGAAAAGCCTATGCACGTGAAAGCTTCAAGGCTCAGCCCAAGCACACACCATGTGGGCCCCGAAAGTGGATTTCTGCATCATTTACTTATCTCTGTAAATCCTAGGTTACTAGTCATTCTAAATAGGACCTTTTACTATTGTATTTTCAGGGGGGGATCTTGAGATCATTTTTGATACTATCTCTGGATCACTTTTGATCTCTTGATCATGTTTTGGGGGCTGGCCATTCGGCCATGCCTGGATCTTCATCACTTATGTATTTTCAACGGTGGAGTTTCTACACCTCATAGATTAAGGTGTGGAGCTCTGCTATTCCTCATGAATTAATGCAAATTACTATTATTTTTCTATTCAATTCACGCTTATTCTTGTTCTAAGATATTCACTCGTACTTCAACCTGATGGATGTGATGATCCGTGACACTCATCATCATCCTCCCTTATGAACGCGTGCCTGACAACCACTCCCGTTCTATCTGCAAGAGCTTGAGTGTGTATCTCTTGGCCTCCTGGTTCACAACGCATGGTTGCCTCTCCTGACAATAGAGCCTTCCATTCCGTGAGATCAGAGTCTTTGTGATATATGCTAGAATCAATTGGCAGCATTCTTGAGATCCAAAAAGTCTAAACCTTGTCTGTGGTATTCCGAGTAGGATCTGGGAAGGGATGACTGTGACGAGCTTCAAACTCATGAGTGCTGGGCACAGTGACAGTGCGCAAAAAGATCATTGGATCTTATTCCAACACAAGTGAGAACCGACAGATGATTAGCCCTACGTAACCCGAAGCCGGACAATTTTCACTGAGAGGACGGACGGTAGCCATTGACAACGGTGATCACCCAACATACAGCTTGCCATGGAAAGGAGTACGCATGACTGGATGAAAGCAGTAGAAAAGCAGGGATTCAAAAAGGACAAAGCATCTCCATATGATTATCTGAAATTCCTACCAATGAATTACATAAGTATCTCTATCCTATTTTATGTTTTATCTGTCTTTTAATTATCAATACCCTATAACCATTTGAATCTGCCTGACTGAGATTTACAAGATGACCATAGCTTGCTTCAAGCCGACAATCTCCGTGGGGTCGACCCTTACTCACATAAGGTATTACTTGGACGACCTAGTGCACTTGCTGGTCAGCTACGCAGAGTTGTGAAGAAAGTGTGTGAGATCACGATTTCGTGTACCATCCCTCACAAACTCTCTCCTCGCTAGTGCAAGGGAGAAGCTCAATACTAACCCTAGAGCCATCTTTTACAAGCTTCAGAGCTTGTAGCTCACGAGGTGACTAGGCATCAGAATAAGATGAAGCACGAGTCTTCACATCCACATGCACCCAGTGGTACGGATTTTTCTTCTTTACTTCAACTACTTTTACTTTGTCTTTTTCCTTTTCTTTTTCTCTAACCATTCTATCAAAGAAAAGCAAAACAGAGACAGGGACAAAAAGGTGAGAAGACTAACCTTTCAAAGCCATGTCGTTTTCCCCACTTAAGCAAAAACTGAGTTGAGTTGTGCGTTGTGGTTCTTCCCAAGAAAGAAATGGCATTAAAGCATAATTACAACACACTAATTTAGTGGGAAGTTCAAATAGAAACCGCTCACATGCCCAAAAATGATCCGCATTTCACTTAGACAAACAAAAATTCAATGCAGCCCAATTAACAAGGTGTGGAATTATTAAACCTCATTTTTTACCTTTATTTAAAAAAAAACCCAAGCTTGAAACTGTAGTATCGCGCGTTGAGCTTGGGGGATAAGACATTTTGTTCAAACAACCGTGGTATAACTACACGAGGAAAGCCCAACTTGCTAAACTACATTTTTCAGGTTAAGTTTGGGGGTTATGTACTGTATCCCTTATACGTCGGAAAAATCATATTATGCCTCGGTCAAACTAAATAAAATTAAGATCAAATCAAACTCCTCAACATAACCAAACTCTATCCTAACAAACTTCTTCTCCTAAATCTCATCCTGATGTCGGGCATGAAGATCTCGGCACCAACCGACGAATAAATCAGCCTCGATCAAACTATAAATCGGTGTGAAGGCCGACGATATGGGACAGAGCATTCAATATTATCTCACTGATTATACACTCATTCTCTTAAGTGATTCTTTACTGACTTGAATATCGGAATCCTTTTTATAAGTACTGTACTTGAGTCCGAATTCTCGAGAATATTCCAATTCTAGGACGAGCTCTCAGACGCCTCGAAATAGTGAGAGACCGAGGTATTACTTAAAAAGAGTACCCTTTCCAATATATATATATATATATATATGTAAATAAAGACAGAAAACAGATTGATCCGAAAATTGTAGAATTGGATCAGATTATACGTCCAAAAATATCAATATTTGATTCCATTCGAACCGATCCAAAATTTTAAATGCGAATCGGATGGTAAATTTGCTCAAGTCCAATATGTGTACGCTCCTAACGTTATTATATTACATGTACAAATTTAAACTATTTATATTTAAATATCTTTTAATAATTTTCTTGAAAGATTTAGGAAGCCTTTTTCTCTGCGGCTCTCTACACATGACTACCTTCATTTGAGTCCACTTTGCTAACTGAAGTTTAAACAAGTGTTTTGCAGACACGATTATATATACCATTTAAGACAAGTTTAATTTTTTACCATTATTTTCTTTACATATAATAGGAATACCAATCTCAAATCTACTATCTATTATTTGTGATTCTATCTATATCTAATATATCCACTCAACCATTCAGTCAAGTATACTCGATCAAAAGATCGATGCATTTCTTTTTCTTTAGATGTACAAAACTTGTTCAAAAAATTATTATTCTAATATAAGTTCTGCTAATATAGTGGTACTATACGAAAAGAATAAAATGTAAATAACTCAATTTTTTATAACTAAACATATATAGAAATTAAAGAGAGGTGCGTATTTTTGTAGGTCTCTAAAATACACATATCTTTATAAGTATACATTTATGGTGTACTTATAATATAGTTGTCAAAAGAAATTATTTATATAGTCTTTTTGTAATTTAATAAATTAAATAAAATAACAACAAAAAGAGTACAGGAGGTGCATCATATATATCATAATTATTGAAATTGGATCGAATTGACTGATTCAATCGAAAAATCAATGAACTGAATCCTATACTAACCAATCCGACTCTTGAATCATATAAGATAGAGAATTGGTCAAATTTAGAATATACCGGTAAAAATTGGTTAAATTCAATAAAGACCAATTCGACTAAATCGCTTGAAATTTAAAATTTTTTTAAAATATTTGAGGTGCGGTTCAAATCCTTCTCCTCAATGAGAGATACCATTCATAACCACCAAGCTGTCATGCTTATTGTTAATATATTTACAAATTTTAATACATATAGATATCTTTTATTAAATAGTTTATTTTTATTTAATTTATTTTAATTTTAGTTATAAACTCATCCATTTTTAAATTAATTATAATTTTATTTAGCAATAATTATAAACTCATTTATTCTTTTTATAATTATAAACTCATTTTTATTTAACAATAATTATAAACTCAATTATTCTTATTACAGTGTAAACGAGATATGGCAAGTGAGGCTGACACGTATATATCTCATTTACACTATAAACGAGATACGTGAAAATGTCATCTTGTTTACACTGTAAATATATATATATAAGACAAATATTCAGCATCTATAAAAGGATGTGTAACCCTTGGTATTTTTCACACACATTTCATATCATTTCTCTGTCTCCTTTTTGTCTCAAAAACAAAGCTGAATGGCCAATAACAATCCATTCATAGTTGTGCTTCTTTATCCCAATTGTCGTATGAAATAGAGACAACAGGGTGACATTTGATTGTCAGGATCTGATATTGTTTTGCACTCAGTGTGTGGAGACGTTGTCAGATTTGAAGAGTTTGATATTGAGCAAGTTCGGTGGGACAAAAACGAGGGAAATCGGAAGGCGGCGTATAGGTTGTTGGCACCCATGGGAAATGGAGTCTTTCGGTTTCGACTATTTCGACTTCACGGGGACGAGCATGTGCGGCTGATGTTCGACATTCATGGGAGGATCATGTGTGAACAGGTAATGGAGCTGTCCGCCGAGGTGGGCCACGGTGGTAGTTGGGGTTCCGTACAGGAAACCTATATTCACGACAACCGACCTCTCGCACCACCGCCCATTCATGTCGCGATTCCGGAGCATGAGGCAGAAGAGGGTGAGGAGGAGTCAGATGAGGATTACGTGGCGGATAGTGCGGACAGTAAGTCTTCCGATGGTGGTGATGAATCCATAGTTGATGATAATTTTTTGTTAGAATTGAATGGATTTCATCATATAAACTTGCATTGATTCCCTTGAATAGCATGCTTTTGAACTTTCCTCCCAATTTGTGCTTAATTTTGAAAATATGCTCTTTTGTGCATAATTTAGTCTATTTTATTCTATTTGCCTTTCATTCAATGCCTTGATGTTGTTTGTGAGTGATTCCAGGAGTATAAGGTAGGAATGGCTTGGAGGAAATGGAAGAAGATCATGCAAGTAGAGGAAGCATGAAGAATCAAAGGAGATGAGCACAGAGACGTGTGCATACGCACAAACATGCGTGCATACGTACAGCCGCCCAATCAGAGCGCGTGGATTGCTTCGAGCGCGTTGCTCGGTTTGTCAGAGTATCGCCTAGTGTGCGTGCACATAGCTACTTGTGCGTACGCACGGAAAGAGATTTTCGCATAGTGTGCAAACGCACAAGTCTGTACGTAGGCACAGGTGTCTGCACATGCCTTCATTAAAATGGCACGTGACTCGCGATTTTGGGAGCTTGGAGGCACATTTCTGAAGCCATTTAGCTCATATTGAAGGGAAAATGAAGACCATAACATAGCATATCATTAGTATAGTTTAGGAGTAGTAGTAGGAAGCTTTTAGTTTAGTTTTTCTCTAAGTCTTTCATTTTTTCTATTAGGGTTTATATTAGGGTTTTTACATTCAAGTACCATTTCCATTTTTTATCTTGGATTTTGCTAGCTTCTATTGTAAATATCTCTTTGTTATTACTCTTTGTAGTTACATTGTTCTTACTCTTTCTTACAATTCAAGTTATAGTTCAATTTTACGTCTCTTTTGCAATTTCAATTTCTTGCTGGTGAATTTGAGGTTTGATTTTTGTTTCATGCTTTCTTGTGTTATTCTTGTTGATTGAGATCAATTTTTGCTTTTAGTTTCAAGCCTTTTTTCATTTTTCCCATGTTTAAGCTTTTTGTCCACCAAGTGTTTGACAAAATGTCAACCGTGGTTTTAGGCTAAATTTTTTGCTCTTGCCTTGGGAAAAGTGAGCAATTGGGTTCCTAGAGTTGAAATGTCCAACATTTAGTGTCAATTCTTAGATTGTTAATTGTTCTTGTTCGCACTAACGATAATTTTTTGCTAAGGCAATTAGCAAGCAATTTAGGATTTATGGGTTAAGAATACTTATGCTCATTTAACTTACTTTCCGATGTGAGGGTTGATCAAGTGATACTGACGAATGGACTATTGTGTGATCTAGAATTTTACAATAGACTCTCGTTGCATGTATAGTTTCTAGACCAACAATAATCCCTTCATACAAAAGTTTGGTTGTCACAAGTAACAAACCCCTTAAAAGTAATAACTGAACTATTTAAACCTCGGGTCGTCTCTCAAGGAATTGAAGGAAAGTGTTCTTATAATTGGTTATGTAAAGGTATATTTTGGGGTTTTTGAAATAAGAAATAAGAAATGTAAATGGCAATTGAACTCAAATGATAAAGAGGTCTTGGCAAGGTTTGGTGGTTGGTGGACGAAATTGTGATTCATTTGTTATTGTATTTTGTAAAATTCATTGCTTTTTCTTTCCCTGGCAATGGCGCCAAAAACATGATGCCAAAACCATGGTTCACAACTATGTGTGGTCACAACTCCGTTCAACTTAACCAGCAAGTGTACTGGGTCATCCAAGTAATACCTTACGTGAGTAAGGGTCGATCCCACAGAGATTGTTGGTATGAAGCAAGCTATGGTCACCTTGTAAATCTCAGTTAGGCAGATTAAATGGTTTATGATGAGTTCGAAAATTAATAATAAACAGAAAATAAAATAGGATAGAAATATTTATGTAAATCAATAGTGGGAATTTCAGATAGGCGTATGGAGATGCTGTGCTCCTCTCGAATCTCTATTTTCTTATTACATTCATCCAATCCTTCTTACTCCTTTCCATGGCAAGCTGTATGTAGGGCGTCACCGTCGTCAATGGCTACTTTTCATCCTTTCTGGAAAATGGTCCTATGCGCTGTCACTACATGGCTAATCGTCTGGAGGCATCACCCTTGTCAATGGCTACATCCCACCCTCTCAGTGAAAATGGTCCAAATGCTCTGTCACAGCACGGCTAATCATCTGTCGGTTCTCAATCAGGTTGGAATAGAATCCCTTGATTCTTTTGCGTCTGTCACTAATGCCCAGCCTTCAGGAGTTTGAAACCCGTCACAGTCATTCAATTCCGGAATCCTACTCGGAATACCACAGACAAGGTTAGACTTTCCGGATTCCCATGAATGCCGCCATCTATCTAGCTTATACCACGAAGATTCTGTTGGGGAATCTAAGAGATATGCGCCCAGCCTAAAGTAGAACGGAAGTGGTTGTTAGTCACGCGCGTTCATAGGTGAGAATGATGATGAGTGTCACAGATCATCACATTCATCAAGTTGAAGTGAAACGTATATCTTGGAATAAGAATAAAGAGAATTGAATAGAAAGTATTGGTAATTGTATTGAAACTTGAGGTACAGCAGAGCTCCACACCCTTAATCTATGGTGTGCAGAAACTCCACCGTTGAAAATACATAAGTGAAAGGTTCAGGCATGGCCGAATAGCCAGCCCCCTAAAACGTGATCAATAGCCTCTTAAGATGAAGAATAAAACAAAACTGAGACCAAAGATGAAACGTGGTCAAAGACATCTAATACAATAGTTAAATGTCCTATATATACTAGACTAGCTACTAGGGTTTACAAAAGTAAGTAATTGATGCATAAATCCACTTCCGGGGCCCACTTGGTGTATGTTTGGGTTGATCTTGATCTATCCACGAGCTGAGGCTTTTATTGGAGTTGAACACCGAGTTATAGCGTGTTTCTGGCGTTTGACTCCAGACAGCAGCATGTACTTGGCGTTGAGCGCCACTTTACGTCGTCAATTACCGACTAAAGTATAAACTATTATATATTGCTGGAAAGCTCTAGATGTCTACTTTCCAACGCCGTTGAGAGAGAGCCATTTGGAGTTCTGTAACTCCAGAAAATCCATTTTGAGTGCAGAGATGTCAGATTCCAACAGCATCAGCTGTCCTTTTGTCAGCCTTTTTCAGAGTTTTGCTCAAGTCCCTCAATTTCAGCTAGAAATTACCTGAAATTACAGAAAAATACACAAACTCATAATGAAGTCCAGAAATGTGAATTTAACATAAAAACTAATGAAAACATCCCTAAAAGTAGCTTGAACTTACTAAAAACTACCTAAAAACAATGCCAAAAAGCGTATAAATTATCCGCTCATCAGTGGTCAAGGATCTCTATCTTTATCACTAACCACAACATGAGAATTGGCAAGGATCAATCCCATTAAATCATCCTCTAACTAGTAAAGGAAAGTTAAATGAGCTATATCAGTCCAAGTCCATAAGTCCTAACTCTCCACTAATTCAATTAGTGAGAACTAGTGTCAATGGCTACCAATCATCAATTACTTGGACATTAGTAACTCAACTGTTCCTAAGTTACCATCCCAAGCCAAGAACATAAAATCTTACTCTAACATCCTTTCAAGCATTTTATCAAACACTTGGTAGGCACAAAATAAAAGCACATAACATTAACATGGAAAATAAATCTAAACAACCAATTGCAAGCATCAATGACTAACAATTAAAGAGAGTAACAATAATCATGAAAAACATAAATTGCATTAATATGAAAATTGAATCTAACATCAAAAGTTCGCAAACTAAATAGGGAAAATAAATAAATTAACAAGAGAAGATAAACTAAGATGCTAGAGTGATAGAATGTAGAATAGAAACTAAAATAAAGCAAGATATCAATCTGAATTGGAGAAGAACTAAACTTAAAAACCTAAAACCTAGAGAGAGGAGAGAGCCCCTCTCTCTAAAAACTACATCTAAAACCTAAAATTATGTGAATGATTGTATGATTGAATGATTGATTCCTCCACTCTGCAGCCTGATGAGCGGATAATTTATACACATTTTGGCATTATTTTTAGGTAGTTTTTAGTAAGATCTAGCTACTTTTAGGGATGTTTTTATTAGTTTTATGCAAAATTCACATTTCTGGACTTTACTATGAGTTTGTGTGTTTTTTTTGTGATTTCAGGTATTTTCTGGCTGAAATTGAGGGACCTGAGCAAAAATCTGATAGGAGGCTGACAAAGGACTACAGATGCTATTGGATTCTGACCTCCCTGCACTCGAAATAGACTTTCTGGAGCTGCAAAACTCCAAATGGTGCGTTCTCAACTGCGTTGGAAAGTAGACATCCAGAGCTTTCCAGTAATATATAATAGTTCATACTTTATTCGAGTTTAAACGATGCAAAATGGTGTTCAACGTCAGTTCCATGCTGCATGCTGGAGTAAAACGCCAGAAATACGTCACAAACCAGAGTTAAACGCCAAAAACACGTTACAACTTGGCATTTAACCCCAAGAGAAGCCTCTGCACGTGTAAAGCTCAAGCTCAGCCCAAGCACACACCAAAGTGGGCCCGGGAAGTGGATTTCTGCACTTAGACTTATTTCTGTAAACCCTAGTAACTAGTGTAGTATAAATATAACTTTTTACTATTGTATTAGACATCTTTGGAATATCCTTAGATCATCTTTGGACGTTTAGTTCTTAGACATTAGGGGCTGGCCATTCGGCCATGCCTAGACCTTGTTCTTATGAATTTTCAACAGTGGAGTTTCTACACACCATAGATTAAGGTGTGAAGCTCTGCTGTACCTCGAGTATTAATTCAAAGTACTTTTGTTCTTCTATTCAATTCATGCTTATTCTTATTCTAAGATATTCATTCGCACTTCAACCTGATGAATGTGATGATCCGTGATACTCATCACCATTTTCAACCTATGAACGTGTGCCTGACAACCACCTCCGTTCTACCTTCGATTGAATGAGTATCTCTTGGATTCCTTAATCAGAATCTTCGTGGTATAAGTTAGAATCCATTGGCAGCATTCTTGAGAATCTGGAAAGTCTAAACCTTGTATGTGGTATTCCGAGTAGGATTCAGGGATTGAATGACTGTGACGAGCTTCAAACTCGCGAGTGTTGGGTGTAGTGACAGACGCAAAAGGATCAATGGATCCTATTCCGACATGATCGAGAATCGACAGATGATTAGCCGTGCTGTGACAGCGCATTTGGACCATTTTCACTGAGAGGACGGTAGGTAGCCATTGACAACGGTGAAACCCAACATACAGCTTGCCATGGAAAGGAGTAAGAATGATTGGATGAAAGCAGTAGGAAAGCAGAGATTCAGAAGGGACACAGTATCTTCATGCACTTATTTGAAATTCCCACCAATGAATTACACAGTATCTTTATTTTATGCTTTATTTATCTTTATATTCAAAAACCATTAGAATCTGCCTGACTGAGATTTACAAGATGACCATAGCTTGCTTCATACCAACAATCTTTGTGGGATCGACCCTTACTCACGTAAGGTTTATTACTTGGACGACCCAGTGCACTTGCTGGTTAGTTGTGCGAAGTTGTGACAAAGTGTGATTCACGTTTGAGAGCTCCAAGTCTTTGGCGCCATTGTTGATGATCACAATTTCGTGCACCACAGCCTTTAATAAGTGTTTTTGGGCTTGAAACTGGGCCAAAAATAGCCCAGAAATTGCCCCTAGCGATTTCTGATACGTACAGCACGTAGCTCCGTCACGCATACGCGTCGCCCACGCGTACACGTCGCTTTTCTGTGCACTATCCACGCGTTCACATGTGCATCTCTAAACGCCAAGCAACTATGGAAAATTTTATATCATTGCGAAGTCCCGGATGTTAGCTTTCTAACGCAACTAGAACTGCTTCATTTGGACCTCTGTAACTCAAGTTATGATCGATTGAATACGAAGAGGTCAGGGCTGACAACTTAGCAATTTCTTTAGCTTCTTGTATTCCATCCACTTTTGCATGCTTCCTTTCCATCCTCTAAGCCATTCCTGCCTTGTAATCTCTGAAAATACATAACACGCATATCAAGGCATCGAATGGTAATGAGAGAGGATTAAACATAACAAATTTAAGGCCAAAGATGCATGTTTTCAATCATAGTACAAGATTAGGAAGGAAAGTGTAAAAGATGCGAATTCCGTGAATAAATGTGAGAATAGTGGATAAAATTCACTCAATTAAGCACAAGATGTACCACAAAATAGTGGTGCATCAGAGACTAATCCATTATAATTATCATAGTTGTGGTTCTAAGAAGGAAAGGACCTTTAGCTCACTCCAAGCCAAGACTCTTTTTATGCTTTCAATCTTTTATTCACACTTGTGTTAATCTCTTTTATACTTTACTTGTTTATAGTGCATAGTCGGTTCTTTAATTTCTTCATTAGTTTAATCATTTTACAATTTTTTATGTTCTTTTATTACTTTATATGTTCATCTCTTAATTGAAAACCCCTTGATCACTACAACCGGAATTGTACACTCATTGATCTCAAGTGTCCTTGGGAGATGATCGGGGAATTAAACACTCCCGGTTTTGAATTGGTTTTGAATTCACATTTGATCGCGAGAGTTGTTGTTGGTTTGGACTATGCTACCAACGGATTGATGCTTGTTTTTTATCGATTCCAAAGCGGCAATAGTTTTCGTTCAATATCAAATTTGGTGCCGTTGCCGGGGAATCACTTTAAGTGCAATGAGTGCTATAATTTTGATTGTTGTAAATATGTGAATAGTGTGAATACTTGATTTTGGTTTGCTACTTGGGACTAATGGTAGATACTACTTCTCTCTCTAGTAGTCTTAGTAGTTATTGATTATAAAGTTGGTTCTTGTTTACTTGCCTATTTTTGTTTTGCTTTTCATAATTGCATGCTTTTATTGCCTCCTCAATTGAATGACACGGTCGCTTCCAGACCTGAGCTTGGCCACTTTTGATCCGGAAATTGAAAGAACTTTAACTCGTATAAGGCAAGCTGGGCGCCGGCTAGCTTTTGTGAATAGTGAATCAGGCTCTCTTGAGGAGCACACCAATTCACTATCACCATCAACCCATGACCATCATTCTTTAATCAACGAGGAGACTTTATATTCATCTGTGGGGGGTACTAAAATCTCTTTGAGTGACTCAGGTGACACCATCATGGCGGACCCGCCTTGTAAAATCACCTTGAAGGAAGCCGGAGTTCCTGATCTTAACATACAACCGTTTCAAATCCTGTATCCGGCTTTGGATCTAAATTTTGAGCTCAAGTCCGACACGATAAACTTGCTCCCCAAATACAATGGACTACCCAGTGAAGATTCTCTAAAGCATCTAAAAGATTTTCAAGTTACATGCATGGTGCAGTGATTTTACAACCTACAAACTAACCAGCAAGTGCACTGGGTCGTACCAAGTAATACCTCAGGTAAGTGAGGGTCGATCCCACGAGGATTGATGGATCAAGCAACAATAATTGAGTGATAGACTTAGTCAGGCAAACAGAAAGTAATGTTTGGGCAATATAAAAGACAAGAAACAATATAAAGAATATTGAAGGAAGGCAAGTAAATAAATTGGGAAGAAAATATGGAGAAAATAGTTAAGGTTTTAGAGTTATCTATTCTTCTGGATTAACTTTTCTTACTAACTGTTTTAATCATGTAGGATTTAATTTATGGCAAACTATATGTGAGTAGACCCTAATTCCTTAGACCTTTCTAGTCTCCTCAAAAATTCATTAACTGCCAATTTCTTAGTCAATTAATTCCAATTAGAAGCTAATGATCAAATTCCATTTTATATGCCATAAAAACTCTAATTACCGAAAAATAAAAGGATTATATGTCACGTATCCTGTTAAATCCAGATAATTAAAATTTAGGAGAATATATTTTCAAGATTTTGTTCAAGTAAAGATATTTTCCAAGTTATATAAGAACTCAAATAGAAAGAGTCACTGATGAGCGGATATTTTATAAGCTTTTTGGGGATATTTTCATATAGTTTTTAGTAGGATCTATCTACTTTTTAGTATACTTTTATTAGTTTTTATGCAAAAATCACATTTCTGGACTTTGCTACGAGTTTGTGTATTTTTCTGTGATTTTAGGTATTTTCTGGCTGAAATTGAGGGACCTGAGCAAAAATCTAATTCAGAGGCTGAAAAAGGACTGCAGATGCTGTTGGATTCTGACCTTTCTGCACTCGAAATGGATTTTCTGGAGCTACAGAAGCCCAATTAGCGCACTCTCAATTTCGTTGGAAAGTAGACATCCTGAGCTTTCCAGCAATATATAATAGTCCATACTTTGCCCGAGTTGTGATGACGCAAACTGGCGTTTAACGCCAACTTTCTACCCTATTCTCGCGTTAAACGCCAGCAACAGGATACAAACTGGAGTTAAACGCCCAAACTGGCACAAAAGCTGGAGTTAAATGCCAGGAATAGCCTATGCACGTGAAAACTTCATTGCTCAGCCCAAACACACACCAAGTGGGCCCCGAAAGTGGATTTCTGCACTATCTATCTTAGTTTACTCATTTTCTGTAAACCTAGGTTACTAGTTTAGTATAAAAACTACTTTTAGAGATTCATTTGACACCTCATGACATTTTACATCTGAATTTGTATCTTCTATGGCATGAGTCTCTAAACCCCATGGTTGAGGGTGAGGAGCTCTTCTGTGTCTCGATGGATTAATACAATTACTTCTGTTTTTTATTCAATCACGCTTGATTCTATTCTAAGATATTCACTCACACTTAAACATGATGAATCTAATGATCCATGACACTCATCACCATTCCCAACCTATGAGCGCGTGCCTGACAACCACTTCTGTTCTACCTTAGATTGAGTGTTTATCTCTTGGGTTCCTAGTTCACGAGTTTGACTGTTTCTCCTAACAACAGAGCATTCAATCCGTGAGAACAGAGTCTTCGTGGTATAAGCTAGAATCAATTGGTAGTATTCTTGAGATCCGAAAAGTCTAAACCTTATATGTGGTATTTCGAGTAGGATCTAGTATGGGATGACTGTGAAGAGCTTCAAACTCATGAACGTTGGGCGTAGTGACAGACGCAAAAGGATCACTGGATCCTATTCCAGCACAAGTGAGAACTGATAGATGATTAGCCATGTACATGGACCTTTTTCACTGAAAGGACGGATGATAGCCATTGACAACGGTGATCCACCAACATACAACTTGCCATGGAAGGAGCCCTGCGTGCGTGAAGAAGAAGACAGTAGGAAAGCAGAGATTCAGAAGACAGAGCATCTCCAAAACTCCAACCCACTCTCCATTACTGCATAACAAGTATTTATTTCATGTTCTTTTATTTTTCGCAATAAAAACTAAGAACCATTATTGATATCCTGACTAAGAATAATAAGATAACCATAGCTTGCTTCAAGCCGACAATCTCCGTGGGATCAACCTTTACTCACATAAGGTATTACTTGGACGACCCAGTGCACTTGCTGGTCAGCTGCACGAAGTTGTGTATCACGATTTTGTGTACCAAGTTTTTGGCGCCGTTGCCGGGGATTGTTCGAGTTTGAACAACTGACGGTTTATTTTGTTACTTAGATTAGGAAAAAAATTTGTCTTTTTGGTTTAGAGACTTTTACTTTCTTTTCAAAAAAAAAATTTTCTTCAAAAATATTTTTTTTCTTTATTAATTGTTAGTTTTTCATTGAGTCTAGTTGCATGTTTTAAGTTTGGTGTCCTTTGTGTTTTTGTCATCTAAAATAAAATATAATAATTAAAACCTTTTTCAAAAATAGTTTTTCTCTGTTTAATCCTTGCATTTGTTGAATGTGTCTATGTTCTTGTGAATAGTTGCTTCTTTGAGTCTTCCTTTTTAAAATCTTTTTGAAAATAATTTCTCTTTGTTTAAATCTTGCTTCAATTTTTAAGTTTAGTGTTTTCTTGTTATTTTCCATGTGATTTTCGAAAATTTTATTTTGGTTTTCTAAAAATTTTTAGTTTGGTGTTCCTTTTTATGTTCCTCGTGTTCTTGAGTCTTGTATGTGTTTTGATCTTAAAATTTTTAAGTTTGGTGTCCCTTAGTGTTTCCCTCCAAAATTTTCGAAAAATAAGGGAGCTAGATCTAAAAGTTTTAAGTCTTGTGTCTTCTGTGTGTTTTTCTCTTTCCTCGTTAAGTTCAAACATACATCTTTTCCTTTATTTACTCATTAATTTTCAAATCCCTTGGATTGACTTGGTCAAAATTTTTTAAATCATATCTTTTTAAGATTTTTAAAATCATATCTTTTTTAAAAACTTCCTAACCACTTTCTCTCTCCTCACTTTTTCGAAAATCCTCATAAAACATTTTCAAATCTTTTTTTTATTTTAGTCTTTTTTTATTTTATTATTTCAAAAAAATATATATAAATAAATAAATAAATAAATAATAAAATTTTTATCCACATCATCTCCCTTACTCCATTATGGACCTAAGTGGAAATGAACAGTCCAAAAGGACTCTGGGGTCATATGCTAACCCCACTACTACTTCATCTGGGAGTAGTATCTGTATACCCCCCATAAGAGCCAACACCTTTGAGCTGAACCCTCAGCTCATTATCATGGTGCAGCAAAATTATCAGTATTCCGGTCTTCCACATGAAGAACCTACAGAGTTTCTGGCACAATTCTTACAAATTGCTGACACAATACGTGATAAGAAAGTGGATCAGGATGTCTACAGATTATTGCTATTTCCATTTGCTATAAAAGACCAAGCTAAGAGGTGGTTAAATAACCAAACCAAAGCCAGCAAAAGAACATGGAAATAGTTGTTAGACAAATTCCTGAATCAATATTTCCCTCCAAAGAGGATGACACAGCTAAGGCTGGACATCCAAGGCTTTAAACAATAGAATAATGAATCTCTTTATGATGCATAGGAGAGGTACAGAGAGATGCTAAGGAAATTCCCCTCTGAAATATTTTCAGAGTGGGTGCAGTTAGACATCTTCTACTACGGGATTACAGAAAAAGCTCAGATATCTCTAGACCATTCAGCTGGTAGATCTATACACATGAGAAAGACCATTGAAGAGGCTCAAGAGCTTATAGATATGGTTGCTAGAAATCAGCATCTGTACTTAAATAGTGAGTCCTCCATGAAAGAAGAAGCTAAGGCAGTATCAACTGACTTTAGTCCTCAGGAACAAGTTACAGAACTCAATCAGCAATAATCTTCTATAACAAAATAGTTAGCAGAATTTAAGGAGATGCTACAAGAAACCAAAAATGCTAATAAGGATATGGAATCACAATTGAATCAGACAAAATAATAGTTATTAAAACAGATAACAGAAGAGTGCCAAGCAGTTCAATTAAGAAGTGGAAAAACATTAAATACCTCAACTCAAAGCAGCAAAAAGCCAAGAAAAGAACAACTGACAGAGGATGAGCAAACTGCCACCCAAAATCCCTCTGAGGACAGTTAGAGTCCAGAGAGGAATGATTCTGGCATTCAAACGCCAGAAAAGGGTGAAAAACTGGCATTAAACACCCAGTAGATGCCCAGTTCTGGCGTTCAAACGCCAGAAAAGGGTGAAAAGTTGGCGTTAAACGCCCAACCCATGTCTAGTTTTGGCATTCAAACGCTAGAAAAAGGTAGGAATCTAGCGTTAAACGCCCATTCCTCCCCCTATCCTAGCATTCAAATGCCAATGAGGGGTCATACACCTATAAGTGCTGATAATAACTCCCTCAAGAAGGCTTCTCAACCTGCCTCTATAGGAAATAAACCTGCAGCAATCAAGGTTGAAGAATACAAAGATAAAATGCCTTATCCTCAAAAACTCTGCCAAGTGGAACAGGATAAACAATTTGCCTACTTCGCAGACTATCTCAGGACTCTTGAAATCAAGATCCCGTTTGTAGAGGCACTTGAGCAAATACCTTCTTATGCTAAGTTCATGAAAGAGATCTTAAGTCATAATAAGGATTGGAGAGAAACTAAAAAAGTCTTTCTTACTAAAGAATGCAGTGCAGTCATCTTAAAGAGCTTACCAGAGAAGCTTAAGGATCCTGGGAGCTTTATGATACCATGCACATTGGAGGGTACTTGTACCAAGACAGCTTTATGTGATCTTGGGGCAAGTATCAACCTAATCCTTGAATCCACTATCAGAAAGCTTGGCTTGACTGAAGAGGTCAAACCAACCCGGATTTGTCTTCAACTTGCTTATGGCTCCATTAAATATCCGTCAGGCATAATCAAGGACATGATTGTCACAGTTAGGCCATTTGCCTTTCCCACTGACTTTATAGTGCTGGAAATGGAGGAGCACAAGAGTGCAACCCTCATTCTAGGAAGACCTTTCCTAGCAAGTGGACGAACCCTCATTTACGTCCAAAAAGGGGAAGTGACCCTTAGAGTCAATGAAGATGAGTTTAGGCTAAATGTTGCTGAAGCAATGAAGCATCCAGAAACATCAAAGGACTGCATGAGAGTTGATATTATTGACTCCCTGGTAAAGGAGATCAGTATTGCTAAGAGTCTCGAATCAGAGCTAGAGGACATCTTTAAAGATGTTCAGCCTAATCTAGAGGTACCAGAGGAAATAAAAGAACCTCTGAAAACTCCTCAGGAAGAGGAGAAACCTCCTAAACCTGAGCTCAAACTATTACCACCATCCCTGAAATATGCGTTTCTGGGAGAAGGTAACACTTTTTCTGTAATTATAAGCTCTGCTTTAGAGCCACAGAAAGAGAAAGCACTGATTCAGTTGCTAAGGACAAACAAGACAGCTCTTGGGTGGTCCATTGGTGATCTTAAGGGCATTAGCCCAGCTAGATGCATGCATAAGATCCTACTGGAAGATAATGCCAAGCCAGTGGTTCAACCACAAAGGCGGCTGAATCCAGCTATAAAGGAGGTGGTGCAGAAAGAGGTCACTAAATTACTAGAGGCTGGGATTATTTATCCTATTTCTGATAGACCTTGGGTGAGCCCTGTCGAAGTTGTACCCAAAAAGGGAGGCATGACAGTGGTTCATAATGAAAAGAATGAACTGGTTCCTACGAGAATAGTTATAGGGTGGCGTATGTGTATTGACTATAGAAGGCTTAATACAGCCACCAGAAAGGATCATTTTCCTTTACCATTCATAGACTAGATGCTAGAAAGACTAGTAGGTCATGACTATTATTGCTTTTTGGACGGCTATTCAGGTTATAACCAAATTACAGTATATCCTCAAGATCAAGAAAAAATAGCATTCACATGTCCATCTGGAGTATTTTCCTACAGAAGGATGCCTTTTGGTCTGTGCAATGCACCAGCAACCTTTCAGAGATGCATGCTCTCTATCTTCTCTAATATGGTGGAAAATTTTCTGGAAGTCTTCATGGATGACTTCTTAGTATTTGGAGACTCATTCAGCTTCTATCTTGATCATCTAGCACTTGTTCTAAAAAGGTGCCAAGAGACTAACCTGGTTTTAAATTGGGAAAAATGTCACTTTATGGTGACTGAAGGAATTGTCCTTGGGCAAAAAATTTCGAACAAAGGAATAGAGGTGGATCAAGCTAAGGTAGAGGTAATTGAAAAATTACCACCACCCACCAATGTTAAGGCAATCAGAAATTTTCTGGGACATACAGGATTCTACAGGAGGTTTATAAAGGATTTTTCAAAAATTACAAAACCTCTGAGTAACCTGCTAGCTGCTGATACACCATTTGTCTTTGACACATAGTGTTTGCAGGCCTTTGAGACTCTGAAGGCTAAGTTGGTCACAGCGCATATCATTTCTGCACCAGACTGGACATTACCATTCGAACTAATGTGTGATGTCAGTGATCATGCTATTGGTGCATTATTAGGACAGAGGCATAACAAGCTTCTGCATGTTATTTACTATGCCAGTCAGGTTCTAAATGACGCACAGAAGAACTACACAACCACAGAAAAGGAACTGCTTGCAGTGGTTTATGCCATTGACAAGTTTAGATCCTATTTAGTAGGATCAAAAGTGATTGTGTACACTGACCATGCTGCTCTCAAATATGTACTCACAGTGCAGGATTCAAAACCCAAGCTCATAAGATGGGTGCTGCTTCTGCAAGAGTTTGATATAGAAATAAGAGACAGAAAAGGGACAGAGAACCAAGTGGCTGATCACTTGTCCCGGATAGAACCAGTGGCAGGAGCATCCCTCCCTTCCACTGAGATCTCTAAAAACCTTCCCCGATGAGCAACTCTTTGCCATTCAGGAAGTGCCATGGTTTGCAGACATTGCAAACTATAAGGCTGTGAGATTCATACCCAAGGGGTACAACAGGCAGCAAATGAAAAAACTTATCTCTGATGCGAAGTACTACTTGTGGGATGAGCCATATCTCTTTAAGAGATGTGCAGACGGAATAATCCGTAGATGTGTGCCTAGAGAAGAAGCACAGAAGATCCTATGGCATTGTCATGGATCACAATATGGAGGATATTTTGGAAGTGAGCGAACAGCCACAAAAGTCCTCTAATGTGGCTTTGATGAGCGGATAATTTGTACGCTTTTTGGCATTGTTTTTAGTATGTTTTTAGTATATTTTAATTAGTTTTTAGTATATTTTTATTAGTTTTTAAGTTAAAATTCACTTTTCTGGACTTTACTATGAGTTTGTGTATTTTTCTATGATTTCAGGTATTTTCTGGCTGAAATTGAGGGACTTGAGTAAAAATCTGATTCAGAGACTGAAAAGGACTGCAGATGCTGTTGGATTCTGACCTTCCTGCACTCGAATTCG
Source organism: Arachis stenosperma (assembly GCF_014773155.1). Classification (NCBI taxonomy): domain Eukaryota; kingdom Viridiplantae; phylum Streptophyta; class Magnoliopsida; order Fabales; family Fabaceae; genus Arachis; species Arachis stenosperma. The sequence continues at coordinate 109,154,015 of NC_080381.1, read as the reverse complement.
ATTTTCTAGAGCTACAGAAGCCCAATTGGCGCGCTCTCAACGGCGTTGGAAAGTAGACATTCTGGGCTTTCCAGCAATATATGATAGTCCATACTTTGCCCAAGATTTGATGGCCCAAACTGGCGTTCAAAGTCACCTTCAGAATTCCCAGCGTTAAACGCCGGAACTGGCACCAAAGTGCGAGTTAAACGCCCAAACTGGCATAAAAGCTGGCGTTTAACTCCAAGAAGAGTCTCTACATGAAAATGCTTCAATGCTCAGCCCAAGCACACACCAAGTGGGCCCGGAAGTGGATTTTTATGTCATTTACTCATCTTTGTAATTCTTAAGCTACTAGTTCCCTATAAATAGGACCTTTTACTATTGTATTTTCATCTTTTGATCAATTCAGATCTCTAGATCATCTTTGGACTTCTAGTTCTTAGATTATTGGGAGGCTGGCCTCTCGGCCATGCCTAGACCTTGTTCTTATGTATTTTCAACGGTGGAGTTTCTACACACCATAGATTAAGGTGTGGAGCTCTGCTGTACCTCGAGTATTAATGCAATTACTATTGTTCTTCTATTCAATTCAGCTTGTTCTTGTTCCAAGATATCACTTGTTCTTCAACTTGATGAATGTGATGATCCGTGACACTCATCATCATTCTCACCTATGAACGTGTGCCTGACAACCACCTCCGTTCTACCTTAGATTGGGTGGATATCTCTTGGGTTCCTGATACACGATGCATGGTTGCTGCTCACCTGACAACCGAGCGCTCGCCTGACAACCGAGCCAGCCATTCCATGAGATCAGAGTCTTCGTGGTATAAGCTAGAATTGATGGCGGCATTCAAGAGAATCCGGAAGGTCTAAACCTTGTCTGTGGTATTCTGAGTAGGATTCAATGATTAAATGACTGTGATGTGCTTCAAACTCGCGATTGTGGGGCGTTAGTGACAGACGCAAAAGAATCACTGGATTCTATTCCGACATGATCGAGAACCGACAGCTGGATAGCCGTGCCGTGACAGGGTGCGTTGAACATTTCCACTGAGAGGACGGGACTATAGCCATTGACAACGGTGATGCCCAACATACAGCTTGTCATGGAAAGGAGTAAGAAGGATTGGATGAAGACAGTAGGAAAGCAGAGAGACGGAAGGGACAAATCATCTCCATTCGCTTATCTGAAATTCTCACCAATGACTTACATAAGTATCTCTATCTTTATCTTTATGTTTTATTCATATATCATCCATAACCATTTGAGTCTGCCTGACTGAGATTTACAAGGTGACCATAGCTTGCTTCATACTAACAATCTCCGTGGGATCGACCCTTACTCGCGTAAGGTTTATTACTTGGACGACCCAGTGCACTTGCTGGTTAGTTGTGCGAAGTTGTGATGCCATTGTATTGAGCACCAAGTCTTTGGGGTCATTACTAGGGATTATTTGAGTTGTGAAAAGAAGAGATCACAATTTTGTGCACCAGGCTTCTACTGGCCTACCCTCTATAGAGACTCCCGAGAGTTTGTACGTAACTATAACAGTTGCCAGAGAGCTAGTAATCTGCCTCAAGGTTACGCCATGCCTCAACAAGGGATCTTAGAGATTGAGTTATTTGACGTATGGGGTATTGACTTCATGGGGCCTTTCCCACCATCAAACTCAAACACTTATATTCTGGTGGCTGTAGACTCTGTATCTAAATGGGTAGAAGCAATTGCAACACTCACTAATGATATTAAGACAGTGCTGAAGTTCCTCCAGAAACATATTTTTAGCAGATTTGGTGTCCCCTAGAGCACTAATCAGTGATGGAGGCACTCATTTTTGCAATAAATAGCTTTACTCTGCTATGGTCAGATACGGAACTAGCCACAAGGTGGCAACTCCATATCATCCACAGACAAATGGACAAGCTGAAGTCTCTAATAGAGAACTAAAAAGAATCCTGGAACGGACTGTAATTGCTCGTAGAAAGGATTGGGCAAGGAGCTTGGATGATGCTCTCTGGGCATACAAAACAGCATTCAAGACCCCTATAGGAACTTTTCCATACCAGCTTGTGTATGGGAAGGCCTGTCACTTGCCCGTGGAACTAGAGCATAAAGCCTACTGGGCAACCAGATTCCTAAACCTTGATGCCAAATTAGCTGGGGAGAAAAGATCGCTCCAGCAAAATGAGCTAGAGGAATTCAGACTCAATGCATTCGAAAATGCAAAAATTTACAAAGAGAAAGCAAAAAGGTGGCATGACAAGAAACTGTCATCCAGAGTCTTTGAGCCAGGGCAGAAAGTTCTGTTGTTTAATTCTAGGCTCTGATTATTCCCCGGGAAACTGAAATCTTGGTAGAGAGGACTGATGAGCGGATAATTTATACGCTTTTTGGCATTGTTTTTAGGTAGTTTTTAGTAGGATCTAGCTACTTTTAGGGATGTTTTTACAAGTTTTTATGCAAAATTCACATTTCTGGACTTTACTATGAGTTTGTGTGTTTTTCTGTGATTTTAGATATTTTCTGGCTGAAATTGAGGGACCTGAGCAAAAATCTGATTCAGGCTAAAAAAGGACTGCTGATGCTGTTGGATTCTGACCTCTCTGCACTCAAAATAGATTTTCTGGAGCTACAGAACTCTAAATGGCGCGCTCTCAACTGATTTGGAAAGTCGACATCCAGGGCTTTCCAGCAATATATAATAGTTCATACTTTATTCGAGTTTAGATGATGCAAACCGGCGTTCAACGCCAGTTCCATGCTGCATTCTGGAGTAAAACGCCACAAACACGTCACAAACCAGAGTTAAACGCCAAACAGACGTTACAACTTGGCGTTTAACCCCAAGAGAAGCCTCTGCACGTGTAAAGCTAAAGCTCAGCCCAAGCACACACCAAAGTGGGCCCTGGAAGTAGATTTCTATAGTAAGACTTATTTCTGTAAAACCTAGTAACTAGTTTAATATAAATAGAACTTTTTACTATTGTATTAGACATCTTGGTATCTATCTTTGGACGTTTAGTTCTTAGACCTTCATGGGGGCTGGCCATTCGGCCATGCCTGGACCATCACTTATGTATTTTCAACGGTGGAGTTTCTACACACCATAGATTAAGGTGTGGAACTCTGCTGTACCTCGAGAATTAATGCAATTACTATTGTTCTTCTATTCAATTCAAGCTTATTCTTATTCTAAAATATTCGCTGCACTTCAACCTGATGGATGTGATGATCCGTGACACTCATCATCATCCGTCCTTATGAACGCGTGCCTGACAACCACTTCCATTCTACAAGCGAGAGCTAGAGTGTGTATCTCTAGGATTCCTTAATCAGAATCTTTGTGGTATAAGCTAGAATCCATTGGCAGCATTCTTGAGAATCCAGAAAGTCTAAACCTTGTCTGTGGTATTCCGAGTTGGATTCAGGGATTGAATGACTGTGACGAGCTTCAAACTCGCGAGTGTTGGGCATAGTGACAGACGCAAAAGAATCACTGGATTCTATTCCGACATGATCGAGAACCGACAGATGATTAGCCGTGTTGTGACAGAGCATTTGGACCATTTTCACTGAGAGGACGGGAGGTAGCTATTGACAACGGTGAAACCCAACATACAGCTTGCCATGGAAAGGAGTAAGAATGACTGGATGAAGCAGTAGCAAAGCAGAGATTCAGAAGGAACACAGCATCTTCATGCACTTATCTGAATTTTCCACCAATGAATTACATAAGTATCTCTATCTTTATTTTATGCTTTATTTATTCTTATATTTGAAAACCATTATAACCATTTGAATCCACCTAACTGAGATTTACAAGATGACCATAGCTTGCTTCATACCAACAATCTCCTTAGACGACCCAATGCACTTGCTAGTTAGTTGTGCGGAGTTGTGACAAAGTGTGATTCACATTTGAGAGCTCCAAGTCTATTGGCGCCATTGTTGATGATCACAATTTACGCGCACCAAGTTTTTTGCGCCGTTGCCAGGGATTGTTTGAGTTTGGACAACTGACGGTTCATCTTGTTGCTCAGATTAGGTAATTTTCTTTTCAAAAAGTTTTCAAAAAATCTTTCAAAATTCTTTCTTAGTTTTCGTTTTTCAAAAAAAATAATTTTCAAAAAAATAATAAAATTCAAAAAAAATTCATAAAATCATATAAATCAAAAATAATTTTGTATTTCTTGTTTGAGTCTAGTGTCAATTTTTAAGTTTGGTGTCAATTGCATGTTTTTAAAATTTATGCATTTTTCGAAAATTCATGCATGTGTTTTTCATGATGTTCAAGTTGTTCTTGACAAATCTTCTTGTTCGATCTTCATATTTTCTTGTTTTGTGTCTTTTGTTGTTTTTCATATGCATTTTTGCATTCATAATGTCTAAGCATGAAAAATTTCTAAGTTTGGTGTCTTGCATGTTTTTCTTTTCTTGAAAATTTTTCAAAAATAAGTCTTGATGTTCATCTTGATCTTCAAAGTGTTCTTCGTGTTCATCTTGACATTCATAGTGTTCTTGCATGCATCATTGGTTTTGATTCAAAATTTTCATGTTTTGGGTCATATTTGTGTTTTTCTCTCTCATCATTAAAAATTCAAAAAAAAAGAAAAAAATATCTTTTTCTTATCTCTCTCAAAAATTTAGAAATCTTTGGGTTGACTTAGTCAAAATCTTTTAAAATAAGTTGTTTCTTGTTAGTCAAGTCAAGATTTCAATTTTAAAAATTCTATTTTTTCAAGATCTTTTTCAAAAATTAAATCTTTTTCATTTTTTTATTATTTTCGAAATTTTTTTTATTGATTTTCAAAATCTTTTTCTTATCTTTATTTCAAAATTTCAAAAACTTTACTAACAATTGATGTGATTGATTCAAAAATTTGAAGTTTGTTACTTTCTTGTTAAGAAAGGTTCAATTTTTAAATTCTAGAATCATATCTTTTAGTTTCTTGTTAGTTGAGTAATCAATTTTAATTTTAAAAATCAAATCTTTTTCAAGATTTGATTTCAAAATCTTTTCTAACTTCTTATCTTTTTAAAATTGATTTTCAAATTTTTTTCAACTAACTAATTGACTTTTTGTTTGTTTCTTATCTTTTTCAAAACCACCTAACTACTTTCTTCTCTCTAATTTTCGAAAATTACCTCCCTCTTTTTCAAAATTCTTTTAATTAAACTAATTGTTTCAAATTTTAATTTTAATTTTATTTCTTCTCCTAATTTTTGAAAATCACTAACTATTTTTCAAAAACAATTTTCGAATTTCTCTCTCTCATCTTCTTCTATTTATTTATTCATTTACTAACACTTCTCTTCATCTAAAAATTCGAACCCTCTCTTCTTCTCTGTGTTCAAATTTCTCTCTTCTCCTCTTCTATTCTTTTATTCTTCTATTCACATAAAGGAATCTCTCTACTGTGGTAAAGAGGATCCCTATTATTATTTTCTGTTCCCTTCTTTCTAATATGAGTAGGAGCAAGGACAAGAATATTCTTGTTGAAGCAGATCCTGAATCTGAAAGGACTCTGAAGAGGAAACTAAGAGAAGCTAAAATACAACAATCCAGAGACAACCTTACAGAAATTTTCGAAAAGGAAGAGGAGATGGCAGCCGAAAATAATTACAACAATAATAATACAAGAAGGATGCTTGGTGATTATACTACACCTACTTCCAACTTTTATGGAAGAAGCATCTCAACCCCTGCCATTGGAGCAAACAATTTTGAGCTAAAGCCTCAACTAGTTGCTCTAATGCAGCAGAACTGCAAGTTCCATGGACTTTCATCAGAAGATCCCTATCAGTTTTTAACTAAATTCTTGCAGATCTGTGAGACTGTTAAGACTAACGAAATAGATCCTGAAGTCTACAGGCTCATGCTCTTCCCTTTTGCTGTAAGAGACAGGGCTAGAACATGGTTGGACTCATAACCTAAAGATAGCCTGGACTCCTGGGATAAGCTGGTCACGGCCTTCTTGCCTAAGTTCTTTCCTCTTCAAAAGCTGAGCAAGCTTAGAGTGGATGTTCAGACCTTCAAGCAAAAAGATGGTGAATCCCTCTATGAAACTTGGGAAAGATACAAGCAGATGACCAAAAAGTATCCTTCTGACATACTTTCAGAGTGGACCATTTTGGATATATTCTATTATGGTCTGTCTGAGTTCTCTAAGATGTCACTGGACCATTCTGCAGGTGAATCCATTCACCTAAAGAAAACACCTGCAGAAGCTCAAGAACTCATTGACATGGTTGCAAATAACCAATTCATGTACACCTCTAAGAGGAATCCTGTGAGTAATGGGACGCCTCAGAAGAGGAGAGTTCTTGAAATTGATGCTCTGAATGCCATATTGGCTCAGAACAAAATGTTGACTCAGCAAGTCAACATGATTTCTCAAAGTCTGAATGGATGGTAAAATGCATCCAACAGTACTAAAGAGGCAACTTCTGAAGAAGAAGCTTATGATCCGGAGAACCCTATAATGGCAGAGGTGAATTACCTGGGTGAACCCTATGGGAACACCTATAATTCCTTATGGAGAAATCATCCAAATTCCTCATGGAAAGATCAACAAAAGCCTCAACAAGGCTTTAATAATGGTGGAAGAAACAGGCTTAGCAATAACAAGCCTTTTCCATCATCTTCTCAGCAACAGATAGATAATTCTGAGCAGAGCCCCTCTAGCTTAGCAAACATAGTCTCTGATCTGTCTAAGGCCACTTTAAGTTTCATGAGTGAAACAAGGTCCTCCATTAGAAATTTGGAGGCACAAGTGGGCCAGCTGAGTAAGAAAATCATTGAAAGTCCTCCTAGTACTCTCCCAAGCAATACAGAAGAGAATCCAAAAAGAGAGTGCAAGGCCATCAAAATAATCACAATGTTCGAATCCAAAGAGGAAGGGGAGGACGTGAATCCCAATGAGGAAGACCTCATGGGACGTCCTCCAAACAAAAAGGAGTTCCAAACTGAGGAACCTAAGGAATCTGAGGCTCACCTAGAGACCATAGAGATTCCATTGAACCTCCTTTTACCATTCATGAGCTCTGAGAACTATTCATCTTCTAAAGAGGATGAAGATATAACTGAAGAGCAAGTTGCTCAATATCTAGGAGCCATCATGAAGCTGAATGCCAAGTTGTTTAGTAATGAGACTTGGGAAGGTGAACCTCCCTTGCTCATTAGTGAACTAGATACATGGGTTCAGCAAACTCTACCTCAAAAGAAACAAGATCCTGGTAAATTCTTAATATCCTGTACCATAGGCACCATAACCTTTGAGAAGGCTCTATGTGACCTGGGGTCAGGTATAAACCTTATGCCACTCTCTATAATGGAGAAACTAGGGATCTTTGAGGTACAGGCTGCCACATTCTCATTAGAGATGGCAGACAAATCAATAAGACAAGCTTATGGAATGGTAGAGGACGTGTTAGTGAAGGTTAAAGGCCTTTACATCCCTGCTGATTTCATAATCTTAGACACTAAGAAGTATGAGGATGAATGCATCATCTTTGGAAGACCCTTCCTAGCCACAGCAGGAGCTGTGATTGATGTGATAGAGGTGAACTAGTTCTTCAATTGAATGGGGACTACCTTGTGTTTAAAGCTCAAGGTTATCCTTCTGTAAACATGGAGAGGAAGCATGAAAAGCTTCTCTCAATACAGAGTCAAACAAAGCCCCTACAGTCAAACTCTAAGTTTGGTGTTGGGAGGCCACAACCAAACTCTAAGGTTGGTGTTGAACCCCCACATTCAAACTCTAAGTTTGGTGTTGGGAGGTCCCAACAATGCTCTGAACATCTGTGAAGCTCCATGAGAGCTCACTGTCAAGCTATTGACATTAAAGAAGCGCTTATTAGGAGGCAACCCAATTTTTATTTATCTATATTTCCATTGTTCTTTTATGTTTTATTAGGTTTATGATCATGTGGAGTCACAAAATAATTGCAAAAATTAAAAACAGAATCAAAAACAGTAGAAGAAAAAGCACACCCTGGAGGAAGAGCTTACTGGCATTTAAACGCCAGTAAGAAGCATCTGGCTGGCGTTCAACGACAGAACGGAGCATGAAGCTGGCGTTGAACGCCAGAAATAAGTAGCAGTCTGGCATTTAAATGCCAGGAATGCACACTGAGGAAAGCTGGCGTTAAACACCAGAAACAAGCATGGAAGTGGCATTCAACGCTAGAAACATGCTGCAGATTGGCGTTGAACGCCCAAAACAAGAATGGAAGTGGCGTTTAACGCCAAAAACATGCTACAGTCTGGCGTTAAATGCCAGGATTGCATACAAAGGGCATTTTACACGCCTAAAAGGTACAGGGATAACAAATCCTTGACACCTCAGGATCTGTGGATCCCACAGGATCCCCACCTACTATCTCCCTCTCTCTGACACCTTTTCATAACACTCTTCCCCAAACACCCTTCACCATTCACCTCAATCTCTCTTCCCTATCACCTCTTCACCACTCAAATCCATCCACTCTTCCTCATAAACCCCACCTACCGTCAAATTTAAAATCTCTTTTCCATCCAAACCCACCCTAAATAACCGAACCCTATTCCTTCTCCTTCCACTATATAAACCCCTCCATCCTTCTTCATTTTCACAAAACACAACCCTCTCCTCTCCCCTTTGGCCGAAACCCACACATCTCTCCCTCTCCTCCATATCTTTTTCTTCTTCTTCTATTCTTTCTTCTCTTGCTCGAGGACGAGCAACATTCTAAGTTTGGTGTGGTAAAAGCATAGCTTTTTTGTTTTTCTATAACCATTTATGGCACCTAAGACCGAAAAAACCTCTAGAAAGAGGAAAGGGAAGACAAAAGCTTCCACATCCGAGTCATGGGAGATGGAGAGATTCATCTCAAAAGCCCATCAAGACCACTTATATGAAGTCGTGGCCAAGAAGAAGGTGATCCCCGAGGTCCATTTCATGCTCAAGAAAAATGAGTATCCGGAGATCTGACATGAGATCCAAAGAAGAGGTTGGGAAGTTCTTACCAACGCCATTCAACAAGTCGGAATCTTAATGGTTCAAGAGCTCTATGCTAATACATGGATCACTAGAAACCATGATCAAAGTATGAACCCAAATCCAAAGAATTATCTTACAATGGTTCGGGGGAAATGCTTAGATTTCAGTCCGGAAAATGTAAGGTTGGCATTCAACTTGCCTATAATGCAAGAAGATGCATGCCCCTACACTAGAAGGGTCAAATTTGATCAAAGGTTAGACCAAGTCCTCATGGACATATGTGTGGAAGGAGCTCAATGGAAAGGAAACTCAAAAGGCAAGCCGGTTCAATTAAGAAGACTGGATCTTAAGCCTGTGGCTAGAGGATGGTTAGAGCCAACGCTCCATCATCCCCACTAGCAAGCGATCCAAAGTAACTATGGATCGGGCCATCATGATCCATAGCATCATGATTGGAGAGGAAGTAAAAATTCATGAAGTTATCCCTCTAGAACTCTACAAAATAGCCGAAAAGCCCTCAACCTTGGCAAGGCTAGCTTTTCCTCATCTCATTTGCCATCTATGCTACTCAGCTGGAGTTGTCATAGAAGGAGACATCCTCATTGAAGAGAACAAGTCCATCACTAAGAAAAGGATAGAGCAAACAAGAGAGCCCATTCATGGATCTCAAGAGACGCATGAGGAAGCTCATCATCAAGAAATCCCTGAGATACCTCAAGGGATGCATTTTCGTCCAAACAACTATTGGGAACAACTCAACACTTCTCTAGAAGGATTGAGTCATGATATGAACCAACTAAGGGTGGAACACAAAGAGCACTCTATCATTCTCAATGAGATTAGAGAAGACCAAAGAGCTATGAGGGAGGAGCAACAAAGGCAAGGAAGAGACATAGAGGAGCTCAAGAACACCATTGGTCCTTCAAGGAGAAGGCGCCACCATCACTAAGGTGGACTCATTCCTTAACTTCCTTGTTCTTATCTCTCTGTTTTTCGGTTTTTGAGCTTCATGTTTGTCTATGTTTGTGTCTTTACTACATAATCATTAGTGTCTAGTGTCTATGTCTTAAAGCTATGAATAATTCCATGAATCCTTCACCTTTCTTAAATGAAAAATGTTTTTAATTCAAAAGAATAAGAAGTACATGAGTTTCGAATTCATCCTTGAAATTAGATATTGATGTGGTGACAATACTTTTTGTTTTCTGAATGAATGCTTGAACAGTGCATATTTTTTATCTTGTTGTTTATGAATGTTAAAATTGTTGGCTCTTGAAAGAATGATGAACAAGAGAAATGTTATTGATAATCTGAAAAATCATAAAATTAATTCTTGAAGCAAGAAAAAGCAGTGAATCACAAAAGCTTGCGAAAAAAATGTGGCGAAAAAAAAATTTAAGAAAGAAAAAGAAAAAGCAAGCAGAAAAAGCCAATAGTCCTTAAAACCAAAAGGCAAGGGTAAAAAGGATCCAAAGCTTTGAGCATCAATGGATAGGAGGGCCCAAGGAAATAAAAGTCAGGCCTAAGCGGCTAAATCAAGTTGTCCCTAACCATGTGCTTGTGGCATGCAGGTCCAATTGAAAAGCTTGAGACTGAGTGGTTAAAGTCGTGATCCAAAGCAAAAAGAGTGTGCTTAAGAGCTCTGGACATCTCTAACTGGGGACTTTAGCAAAGCTGAGTCACAATCTGAAAAGGTTCACCCAGTCATGTGTCTGTGGCATTTATGTATCCGGTGGTAATACTGGAAAACAAAGTGATTAGGGCCACGGCCAAGACTCATAAAAGTAGCTGTGTTCAAGAATCAACATACTTAACTAGGATAATCAATAACACTATCTGAACTCTGAGTTCCTATGGATGGCAATCATTCTAAACTTCAAAGGATAAAGTGAGATGCCAAAACTGTTCAGAAGCAAAAAGCTACTAGTCCTGCTCATCTAATTAGAACTAATATTCTTTGATATTTAGAGATTTATAGTATATTCTCTTCTTTTTATCCTATTTGATTTTCAGTTGCTTGGGGACAAGCAACAATTTAAGTTTGGTGTTGCGATGAGCGGATAATTTATACGCTTTTTGGCATTGTTTTTAGGTAGTTTTTAGTAGGATCTAGCTAATTTTAGGGATGTTTTTATTAGTTTTTTTTGAAAAATTCACATTTCTTGACTTTACTATGACTTTGTGTGTTTTTCTATGATTTCAGGTATTTTCTGGCTGAAATTGAGGGACCTGAGCAAAAATCTGATTCAGGCTGAAAAAGGACTATTGATGCTGTTGGATTCTAACCTCCCTGCACTCGAAATAAATTTTCTGGAGCTACAGAACTCCAAATGGCATGCTCTGAACTGTGTTGGAAAGTAGACATCCATTGCTTTCCAGAATTATATAATAGTTCATACTTTATTCGAGTTTAGACGACGCAAACCAGCATTCAACGCCAGTTCCATGCTGCATTCTGGAGTAAAATGCCAGAAACTCGTCACAAACCAGAGTTAAACGCCAAACAGACGTTACAACTTGGTATTTAACCCCAAGAGAAGCCTCTGCACATGTAAAGCTAAAGCTCAGTCCAAGCACACACCAAAGTGGGCCCTGGAAGTGGATTTCTGCACTAAGACTTATTTTTGTAAACCCTAGTAACTAGTTTAATATAAATAGAACTTTTTACTATTGTATTAGACATCTTGGTATCTATCTTTGGACGTTAAGTTCTTAGACCTTCATGGGGGCTGGCCATTCAACCAAGCCTGGACCATCACTTATGTATTTTCAACGGTGGAGTTTCTACACACCATAGATTAAGGTGTGGAGCTCTGCTGTACCTCGAGAATTAATGCAATTACTATTGTTCTTCTATTCAATTCAAGCTTATACTTATTCTAAGATATTCGCTGCACTTCAACCTGATGGATGTGATGATCCGTGACACTCATCATCATCCGTCCTTTTGAACGTGTGCCTGACAACCACTTCCATTCTACAAGCGAGAACTAGAGTGTGTATCTCTTGGATTCCTTAATCAGAATCTTCGTGGTATAAGCTAGAGTCCATTGGCCGCATTCTTGAGAATCCGGAAAGTCTAAACCTTGTCTGTGGTATTCTGAGTAGGATTTAGGGATTGAATGACTGTGACGAGCTTCAAACTCGCGAGTGTTGGGCATAGTAACAGACGCAAAAGAATCACTAGATTCAATTCCGACATGATCGAGAACCGACAGATGATTAGCCGTGCTGTGACAGAGCATTTGGACCATTTTCACTGAGAGGACGGGAGGTAGCCATTGACAACGGTGAAACCCAATATACAGCTTGCCATGGAAAGGAATAAGAATGACTTGATGAAGTAGTAGGAAAGCAGAGATTCAGAAGGAACACAACATCTTCATGCACTTATCTGAATTTCCCACCAATGAATTACATAAGTATCGCTATCTTTATTTTATACTTTATTTATTCTTATATTTGAAAACCATTATAACCATTTGAATCCACCTAACTGAGATTTACAAGATGACCATAGCTTGCTTCATACCCACAATCTTCGTAGGATCGACCCTTACTCACGTAAGTTATTACTTGGACGACCTAGTGCACTTGCTGGTTAGTTGTGCATAGTTGTGACAAAGTGTGATTCACGTTTGAGAGCTCCAAGTCTATTGGCGCCATTGTTGATGATCACAATTTCGTGTACCAAGGACCATATGTGATTACAAGTGTGTCACCATATGGATATGTAGAGCTTCAGGATATCGATTCTGACAAAAAGTTCATTGTTAACGGACAAAGAGTCAAACATTATCTTGAAAACAATGTTGAGCAAGAATGCTCAAAATTGAGACTAGATTAAAGCTCAGTAAGGTCCAGCTAAAGACAATAAAGAAGCGCTTGCTGGGAGGCAACCCAGCCATTAGTAGGGTTTATCTGTTATTTAAATAATAATTATAAGAGTTTGATATAAATTATCTTCATGATTAATTATCAATTGTAGGAGTTCACAGAGTTGTAGAAGGAATCAAAGCATAAAGCAGAGAAAAGGAGCTCACTGGCAAGAAAATGCCAGTAAGTGGTAATTTGGGCATTAAACGCCAGAATGGATACCATTCTGGGCGTTGCAGCATCCTAGGCGTTTAGAAAAACGCCTAGTGATAAAGGCTTTCTGGCGTTTACCCTGGCTGGGCATTAAACGCCCAAAACAAGCAACAATTGGGCATTTAACGCCAGGAATGTAGAGGGGAGGAAGTTGTGTTTCCAACTCAATCTTTTTCAAATTTTCATGTTTTTATCCATAATTTCTTGCACGAACATGAACAAATTCTCATTTTTCAATTTCAATTTCAAAAAAATTCTTAATCCTAAAAATCTTTCTTCATTCTTCTCCAACTTCTTTTCAAATCTTTTTCAAAATTCATATATCTTTTTAATTTCTTTTCAAATCTTTCTCAAAATTCATCTATCTTTTTAATATCTTTTCAAATCTTTTTCAACTCATCATACTATCTTTTCAAATTTAGATTTATCTTTTTCAAAACTCTCTCATATCTTTTCAATTTTAAAATTACATCTTTTGCATATCATACTTATTTTCTACAAATCATATCTTCTATCATATCTTATTTTTTTCAAAATTTTTGCCCACCCCCTCCCTTTTAAATTCACATTCGGCCTCCCCCTCTCTTCCACAACTCGAATTTGACTCTCCTCCTATTCCTCTCCTTTTCTTTCTTTTGCTTGAGAACAAGCAAACCTCTAAGTTTGGTGTGTTTTTTGTGATCATTGAGCTAAGATTCACTGAGATCATGGCTCCTAAGGGAAAACAAACCACTCCAAGAGGCAAGAAAGAGAACACTTCAAAAGTACTTTGGAATCAAGAGAGTTTCTTAACCAAAGAACATGCAGACTATTACCACAAAATAACGGGTCTAAGGTCAGTGATCCTGGAAGTTAAATTTGATCTGAAAAAAGACGAATATCCAGAGATCCAAGAGCAGATTCGAAACAGGGGGCTGGGAAATTCTAGCTAATCCTGAGACAAAGGTGGGTAAAAATATGGTACAGGAATTCTACTCAAATCTGTGGCAAATAGATAAGCAGAGAATGACTGAAACCGCCTTCTATACCTTTCGAACTATGGTCAGAGGGAAGATTATTTACTTCGACCTGGACAGAATAAGAGAGGTTTTCAAGCTGCCTCAACTACAAGATGATCCAGAATCCTTTAATAGGAGAATGGTGAGATTAGATAAGCGCTTGGACCAAGTTCTATAGGACATATGCCTCCCTGGAACCAAGTGGATAACCAACACAAAGGGTGTCCCAAATCAACTCAAGAGAGGAGATCTCAAACCAGTCGCTAAAGGCCAGCTGGACTTCATTGGGCATTTTATACTGCCCACCAACAACCGCTCTGAAGTCACTGTCAAAAGAGCAGTGATGATCCGTTGCATTATGCTGGGAAACAAAGTGGAGATTTATCATCTGATTTCTTGTGAGCTTTACACAATTGCAAACAAGAACTCCACTGATGCCAAATTGGCTTACCCAATCTTAATCTCTCTGCTATGTAAAGATGCTGGGGTAAAGATGGGAGTGCATGAGTATATCTCAGTTGAGCACCCAATCACCAAAAAGTCAATGGAAGGACAAGTGCAAGATAACTCCATCAAAAGGAGGGCGCAGGAGTTCTTCCCAGAAATCTCTCAGACTGACTACTGGACCCGCTTAGAAGCATCTGTCACCAAGCTGCAAGAAGCTATGGATCAACTTAAGGAAGAACAGCAAAATCAAAATAGCATGCTTTGCAAACTGCTTAAGGAACAAGAAAAACAAGGGTATGAGCTACAGGAGTGGAAGCGCCAGAAGCTCTCCCTTGAGGGACCAGACACCCGACAGATTGAAGGAGCATCCATCTCCCAAAATAAAGGTTGTTGAGTCCTAATCTTAAATCTGTGATAACTTTTATTATTAGAAACCTATCTTAATAATTATATGAGTATTAGTAATTAGGGTCCTTATTTGTATTTCTTTATCTTTTTTTATTATCTCCAAGTAAGCTATAATTTTTTCCTCTCATCATTACTAAACATGAATAAAATAGTAGATTCTCTTTAGAGTAAGGAGGCAATTATTTCAAGTTTTCAATAAGGAAAATTCTAATTATTTTTATGTGGTGGCAACACTTTTTGTTTTCTGAATGAATGCTTTAATAGTACATATTTTTTATAGTGAAGTTTATGAATGTTAAAATTGTTGGCTCTTGAAAGAATGATGAACAAAGAGAATGTTATTGATAATCTAAAAAATAATGAAATTGATTCTTGAAGCAAGAAAAAACAGTGAAAAAAATGGCAAAAAAGAGAAAGAAAGAAAAAGAAGAAGCAAGCAGAAAAAGCCAATAGCCCTTTAAACCAAAAGACAAGGGTAAAAAGGATCCAAGGCTTTGAGCATTAATGGATAGGAGGGCCCCAAAGGAATAAAATCCTGGCCTAAGCAGCTAAATCAAGTTGTTCCTAACCATGTGCTTGTGGCATGAAGGTCCGAGTGAAAAGCTTGAGACTGAGTGGTTAAAGTCATGATCCAAAGCAAAAAGAGTGTTCTTAAGAACTCTGGACACCTCAAACTGGGGACTTTAGAAAAGCTGAGTCACAAACTGAAAAGGTTTACCCAGTTATGTGTCTGTGGCATTTATGTATCCGGTGGTAATACTGGAAGACAAAGTGCTTAGGGTCACGGCCAAGACTCATAAAGTATCTGTGTTCAGGAATCAATATACTAAAGTAGGAGAATTAATGACACAATCTAAAATTCTGACTTCCTATAGATGCCAATCATTCTGAGCTTCAAAGGATGAATTGAGATGTCAAAACTGTTCAGGAGCAAAAAGCTACTAGCCCCGCTCATCTAATTAGAATCTGGGCTTCACTTAAAACTCTAAGATGTTGATGAGCGGATAATTTGTACGCTTTTTGGCATTATTTTTAGTTAGTTTTTAGTATGTTTTAGTTAGTTTTTAGTATATTTTTATTAGTTTTTAGTTAAAATTTACTTTTCTGGACTTTACTATGAGTTTGTGTGTTTTTCTGTGATTTCAGGTATATTCTGGCTGAAATTGAGGGACTTGAGCAAAAATCTGATTCAGAGGCTGAAAAGGACTGCAGATGCTGTCGAATTCTGACCTCCCTGCACTCGAAGTGCATTTTCTTAAGCTACAGAAGCCCAATTGACGCGCTCTCAACTGCGTTGGAAAGTAGACATCCTGGGCTTTCCAGAAATATATAATAGTCCATACTTTGCTCGCGATTTGATGGCCCAAACAGGCGTTCCAAATCAGCTCAAAACTGCCCGGCGTTAAACACCGGAACTGGCACAAGATTGGGAGTTAAACGCCCAAACTGGCATAAAAGCTGGCGTTTAACTCCAAGAAAAGTCTCTACACATGAAAGCTTCAATGCTCAGCCCAAGCACACACCAAGTGGGCCCAGAAGTGGATTTTTATGTCATTTACTCATCTTTATAAACCCTAAGCTACTAGTTCTCTACATATAGGACCTTTTACTATTGTATTCTCATCTTGGTAGCTATCTTGGAGAGTTTTATGCTATCTTAGATCACGTTTTGGGGGCTGGCCTCACGGCCATGCCTAGACCTTGTTCTTATGTATTTTCAACGGTGGAGTTTCTACACACCATAGATTAAGGTGTGGAGCTCTGCTGTACCTCGAGTATTAATGCAATTACTATTGTTCTTCTATTCAATTCAGCCTATTCTTGTTCTAAGATATTCATTTGCACCCAAGAACATGATGAATGTGATGATTATGTGACGCTCATCATCATTCTCACTTATGAACGCGTGCCTGACAACCACTTCCGTTCTACAAGCAAACAAGGCTTGAATGTTTATCTCTTGGATTCCTTAATCAGAATCTTCGTGGTATAAGCTAGAATTGATGGCGGCATTCAAGAGAATCTGGAAGGTCTAAACCTTGTCTGTGGTATTCTGAGTAGGATTCAAGGATTGAATGACTGTGATGACCTTCAAACTCCTGAAGGCTGGGCGTTAGTGACAGACGCAAAAGAATCAATGGATTCTATTCCAACCTGATTGAGAACCGACAAATGATTAGCCGTGCTGTGACAGAGCGCGTTGAACATTTTTACTGAGAGGACGGGACTGTCGCCACTGACAACAGTGATGCCCAACATACAGCTTGCCATGGAAAGGAGTAAGAAGGATTGGATGAAGACAATAGGAAAGCAGAGAGACGGAAGGGACAAAGCATCTCCATACGCTTATCTGAAATTCTCACTAATGAATTACATAAGTATCTCTATCTTTATCTTTATGTTTTATTCATATATCATCCATAACCATTTGAATCTGCCTGACTGAGATTTACAAGGTGACCATAGCTTGCTTCATACCAACAATCTCCGTGGGATCGACCCTTACTCGTGTAAGGTTTATTACTTGGACGACCCAGTGCACTTGCTGGTTAGTTGTGCGAAGTTGTGAAATTATGTTTATATCATGGTATTGAGCACCAAGTTTTTGGAGTCATTACCAGGGATTATTTGAGTTGTGAAAAGTAGAGATCACAATTTCGTGCACCAAGTTTTTGGCGCCGTTGCCGGGGATTGTTGAGTTTGGACAACTGACGGTTCATCTTATTGCTTAGATTAGGTATTTTTCTTTAGAGTTCTTAAGAATGAATTCTAGTGTTTCAAGGTGATGTTCTTATCATCACCAAAGCTGATTGATTCTCATCAATTTAGCTCTTGAATGTAATGTCCTGCTGAAGCTTGGCTAGCCATGTCTAATTTCTTTAGACTGAAGCTTTAGACTAACATTGCATGATTCCTGGATTTCTCATTAAGAATTTTGATATCTTTATTTTCTTTTCCACTCAATTTAAAAAAAAAACCAAAAAAATTACAAAATCATAAAAACCAAAAATATTGCATGTTTCTTGTTGAGTCTAGTGTCTCATGTTAAGTTTGGTGTCAATTGCATGTTTCTGTTCTTCTTGCATTCTTTCATGTGTCTTCATTAATCTTCAAGTTGTTCTTGATGATTTACTTGCTCTGATCTTTAAATTCTCTTGACTTGAGTGTTTTGTTGTTTCTCATATGCATTCTCATCTTGTTAGTGTCAGTAGTATACAAACTTCTAAGTTTGGTGTCTTGCATGCATTGTTTATTTGATTTTAGTTGCATTTTGATTATTCCTCATTATTAAAAATCCAAAAAATTTTTCTTTGTGTCTTTTCAAGTCAATAATACAGAGAATTGAAGATTCAGAACATACAGCAGAGGAATTACACAGAAAAAGCTGGGCGTTCAAAACGCCCAGCGAGGAAGAAAAACTGGCGTTTAAACGCCAGCCAGGGTGCCTGGTTGGGCGTTTAATGCCCAAAAGGGTAGTGTTTTGGGCGTTAAACGCCAGAATGTGCACCATTCTGGGCGTTTAACGCCAGGATGGCACAAGAAGGAAGATTTTGTTTTTAATGCAAATTTTTTTACGTTTTCAAAATTTTTCAAAATCAAATCTTTTTCAAATCATATCTTTTCAATCATATGTTTTCAAAATTAATTTCTTTCCATTTTCAAAAATACTTGCTATCAATTAATGATTTGATTCAACATTTCAAGTATGTTGCCTTTTCTGTTGAGAAAGGTTTAATGTTTGAATCATATCTTTTCTTGTTATCTAAGTCATTAATTCTTAAAATTAAATCTTTTTAAATTGTTTTCCAAATCATATCTTTTTTATTTCTAATTTCAAATTCTTTTTCAAAAATCACTTGATTTCTTTCACACTTTTAGTTTTCGAAAATCATCAATCAATTTTTCAAAATGTTTTTAAAATCTTTTACTTAATTTTCGAAAATTTCTTCCATTCTTCTCATATCCTTCTATTTATGGACTAACACTACTCCTCAATGCACAATTAGAACTCCATCTTTCCTTGATAAGTTCAAATTTTCTACCTCTTCCTTCTATTTTTCTGTTCCTCTGACATCTCAAGGAATCTCTATACTGTGACATAGAGGATTCCATATTTTCTTGTTCTCTTCTCTTTCATATGAGCAGGAGCAAAGACAAAAGCATTCTTGTTGAGGCTGACCCTGAACCTGAAAGGACCTTGAAGCGAAAGCTAAGAGAAGCTAAAGCACAACTCTCTATAGAGGACCTAACAGAAATCTTCAAAGAAGAAGACATGGCAGCCGAAAACAACAACAATGCCAACAATGCAAGGAAGGTGCTGGGTGACTTTACTGCACCTACTCCCGACTTCTATGGGAGAAGCATCACTATCCCTGCCATTGGAGGAAACAACTTTGAGGTTAAGCCTCAATTAGTTTCTCTAATGCAACAGAATTGCAAGTTCTATGGACTTCCATTGGAAAATCCTCATCAGTTTTTAGCTGAATTCTTGCAAATCTGTGACACTGTCAAGACTAATGGGGTTGACCCTGAGGTCTACAGACTTATGCTATTCCCTTTTTCTGTAAGAGACAGAGCTAGGATTTGGTTGGACTCACAACCTAAAAGAAGCCTGAACTCTTGGGAAAAGCTAGTCAATGCTTTCTTGGCAAAGTTCTTTCCACCTCAAAAATTGAGTAAGCTTAGAGTGGAGGTCCAAACCTTCAGACAGAAGGAAGGAGAATCCCTCTATGAAGCTTGGGAAAGATACAAAAAATTGATCAGAAAGTGTCCTTCTGACATGCTTTCTGAATGGAGCATCATAGGTATTTTCTATGATGGTCTGTCTGAACTGTCCAAGATGTCATTGGATAGCTCTGCTGGAGGATCTCTTCATCTGAAGAAGAAACCTACAAAAGCTCAAGAACTAATTGAAATGGTTGCAAATAACCAATTCATGTACACTTCTGAAAGGAATCTTGTGAACAATGGGACGAATCAGAAGAAAGGAGTTCTTGAGATTGACACTCTGAATGCCATACTGGCTCAGCACAAAATATTGACTCAGTAAGTCAATTTGATTTCTCAAAGTCTGTCTGGAATGAAAGCTGCACCAGGCAGTACTAAGGACGCTTCATCTGAAGAAGAAGCTTATGATCCTGAGAACCCTTCAATGGAAGAGGTGAATTACATGGGAGAACCCTATGGAAACACCTATAATCCTTCATGGAGAAATCATCCAAATCTCTCATGGAAGGATAAACAGAGACCTCAACAAGGTTTCAACAATAATAATGGTGGAAGAATCAGGTTTAGCAATGGCAAGCCTTTTCCATCATCTTCTCAGCAACAGACAGAGAATTCTAAGCAGAGCCACTCTAACTTAGCAACCATGGTCTCTGATCTAATCAAAACCACTCAAAGTTTCATAACTGAAACAAGGTCCTCCATTAGAAATTTGGAGGCACAAGTGGGACAGCTGAGTAAGAAAGTTACTGAACTCCCTCCTAGTACTCTTCCAAACAATACAGAAGAGAATCCAAAAGGAGAATGCAAGGCCATTAACATGACCCACATGGCCGAACTTGGAGAGGAGGAAGAGGCAGTGATCGCCACTAAGGAAGACCTCAATGGACGTCCACTGGCCTCCAATGAGTTCCCTAATGAGGAACCATGGGAATCTGAGGCTCACACTGAGACCATAGAGATTCCATTGGATTTACTTCTGCCATTCATGAGCTCTGATGAGTATTCTTCCTCTGAAGAGGATGAGTATGTCACTGAAGAGCAAGTTGCTAAATACCTTGGAGCAATCATGAAGCTAAATGACAAGTTAGTTGGTAATGAGACTTGGGAGGATGAACCCCCTTTGCTCACCAAAGAACTGGATGACTTGTCTAGGCAGAGATTACCTCAAAAGTGACAGAATTCTGGGAAGTTCTCAATACCTTGTACCATAGGCACCATGACCTTTAAGAAAGCTCTATGTGACTTAGGGTCAAGTGCAAACCTCATGCCTCTCTCCGTAATGGAGAAGCTAGGGATCTTTGAGGTACAAGCTGCAAGAATCTCACTAGAGATGGCAGACAATTCAAGAAAACAAGCTTATGGGCTTGTAGAGGATGTTCTGGTAAAGATTGAAGACCATTACATCCCTGCTGATTTCATAGTCCTAGAGACTGGGAAGTGCATGGATGAATCCATCATCCTTGGCAGACCCTTCCTAGCCACAGCAAAGGATGTGATTGATGTGGACAGAGGAGAATTGATCATTCAAGTGAATGAAGAATCCTTTGTGTTTATGGCTCAAGGATATCCCTCTATCACCATGGAGAGGAAGCATGAAGAGCTTCTCTCAAAACAGAGTCAAACAGAGCCCCCACAGTCAAACTCTAAGTTTGGTGTTGGGAGGCCACAACCAACTTCTAAGTTTGGTGTTGAACCCCCACATTCAAACTCTAAGTTTGGTGTTGGGAGGTTCCAACATTGCTCTGAGTATCTGTAAGGCTCCATGAGAGCCCACTGTCAAGCTACTGACATTAAAGAAGTGCTTGTTGGGAGGCAACCCAATGTTATATTTATCTATTTTCCATTGTTATTTTATGTTTTCTGTAGGTTGATGATCATGAGAAGTCACAAAATTAATTGAAAAAGCAAAAACAGAATGAAAAACAGAAAAAAATAGCACACCCTGGAGGAAGATCTTGCTGGTGTTTAAACGCCAGTAAGGGCAGCAAATGGGCGTTTAACGCCCAGTCTGGCACCATTCTGGGCGTTTAACGCCAGAAAGGGGCACCAGACTGGCGTTAAACGCCAGTAAAGGGCAAGAAGCTGGCGTTAAATGCTAGAAATGGGCACCAGCCCGGCGTTTAACGCCAGAATTGGCATAAAGAGCATTTTTGCTCGCCACTTGGTGCAGGGATGAATTTTCCTTGACACCTCAGGATCTGTGGACCCCACAGGATCCCCACCTACCCTACAACTCTCTCTCTTCTTCACCCATTCACCTATCAAATCCCACCATTCTCTTTACCACTCACATCCATCCTTCATAAAACCCCTCCCTCCACCCCTATATAAACCCTTCTTCACTCCTTCATTTTCACACAACCTAAACACTACTTCTCCCCCTTGGCTGAACCACAAAGCCCCCTCCATCTCCTCCATTTTCTTCTTCTTTTACTCTTTTCTTTCTTCTTTTGCTCGGGGACGAGCAAACCTTCTAAGTTTGGTGTGGTAAAAGTGTTTCTTTTTGTTTTTCCATAACCATTTATGGCACCTAAGGCCGGAGAAACCTCTAGAAAGAGGAAAGGGAAGGCAAAAGCTTCCACCTCCGAGTCATGGGAGATAGAGAGATTCATCTCAAGGGTGCATCAAGACCACTTCTATGAAGTTGTGGCCAAGAAGAAGGTGATCCCCGAGGTCCCTTTCAAACTCAAAAAGGGTCAACTTTGATCAAAGGTTGGACCAAGTCCTCATGGATACCACTAAGAAGAGGATGGAACAAACAAGAGATCCCACTCATGGACATGAGGAGATTCCTCATCATGAAATCCCTGAGATGCCTCAAGGGATGCACTTTCCTCCACAAAACTATTGGAAGCAAATCAACACCTCCCTAGGAGAATTGAGTTCCAACATGGGACAACTAAGGGTGAAGCACCAAGAACATTCCATCCTCCTCCATGAAATTAGAGAAGATCAAAGAATCATGAGAGAGGAGCAACAAAGGCAAGGAAGAGACATTGAGGAGCTCAAGCACTCCATAAGATCTTCAAGAGGAAGAAGAAGCCGCCATCACTAAGTTGGACCCGTTCTTTAATCTCCTTGTTCTTCATTTTTCTGTTTTTCGAAAATTATGCTTATGTTTATCTATGTTTGTGTCTTATGATCATTAGTGTCTAAGTGTCTATGCCTTAAAGTTATGAATATCCTATGAATCCATCACCTTTCTTAAATGAAAAATGTTTTAATTACAAAAGAACAAGAAGTACATGATTTCGAATTCATCCTTGAAACTAGTTTAATTATTTTGATGTGGTGACAATACTTTTTGTTTTCTGAATGTATGCTTGAACAGTGCATATGTCTTGTGAATTTGTTGTTCATGAATGTTAAAATTGTTGGCTCTTGAAAGAATGATGGAAAAGGAGAAATGTTACTGAGGATCTGAAAAATCATCAAATTGATTCTTGAAGCAAGAAAAAGCAGTGAAAAGCTTGCAAAAAAAAAAAACAGAAAGTATATGCAAAAAAAAGAGAGAAAGAAAAAGAAAGAGCAAGCAGAAAAAGCCAATAGCCCTTTAAACCAAAAGGCAAGGGTAAAAATAAAGTTGTGATCCAAGGCAAAAAAGAGTGTGCTTAAGAACCCTGGACACCTCTAATTGGGGACTTTAGCAAAGCTGAGTCACAATCTGAAAGGGTTCACCCAGTTATGTGTCTGTGGCATGTATGTATCCGGTGGTAATACTGGAAAACAGAGTGCTTTGGGCCACGGCCAAGACTCATAAAGTAGCTGTGTTCAAGAATCATCATACTTAACTAGGAGAATCAATAACACTATCTGGATTCTGAGTTCCTATAGAAACCAATCATTCTGAACTTCAAAGGATAAAGTGAGATGCCAAAACTGTTCGGAGGCAAAAAGCTACTAGTCCCGCTCATCTAATTGGAGCTAAATTTCATTGATAGTTCGGAGTCTATAGTATATTCTCTTCTTTTTATCTTATTTGATTTTCAGTTGCTTGAGGACAAGCAACAATTTAAGTTTGGTGTTGTGATGAGCGGATAATTTGTACGCTTTTTGGCATTGTTTTTAGTATGTTTTAGTTAGTTTTTAGTATATTTTTATTAGTTTTTAGTTAAAATTCACTTTTCTGGACTTTACTATGAGTTTGTGTGTTTTTCTGTGATTTCAGGTATTTTTTGGCTGAAATTGAGGGACTTGAGCAAAAATCTGATTCAGAGGCTGAAAAGGACTGCAGATGTTGTTGGATTCTGACCTCCCTATCCTCGAAGTGGATTTTCTGGAGCTACAGAAGCCCAATTGGCGCGCTCTTAACTGCGTTGGAAAGTAGACATCCTGGGCTTTCTAGAAATGTATAATAGTCCATACTTTGCCCGAGATTTGATGGCCCAAACCGGCGTTCCAAATCAGCTCAAAACTGCCCGACGTTAAACACCGGAACTGGCACAAGAATGGGAGTTAAACGCCCAAACTGGCATAAAAGCTGGCATTTAACTCCAAGAAAAGTCTCTACACATGAAAGCTTCAATGCTCAGCCCAAGCACACACCAAGTGGGCCCGGAAGTGGATTTTTATGTCATTTACTCATCTTTATAAACCCTAAGCTACTAGTTCTCTACATATAGGACCTTTTACTATTGTATTCTCATCTTGGTAGCTATCTTGGAAAGTTTTTTGCTATCTTAGATCACTTTTTGGGGTCTGGCCTCACGGCCATGCCTAGACCTTGTTCTTATGTATTTTCAACGGTGGAGTTTCTACACACCATAGATTAAGGTGTGGAGCTCTGCTGTACCTCGAGTATTAATGCAATTACTATTGTTCTTCTATTCAATTCAGCCTATTCTTGTTCTAAGATATTCATTTGCACCCAAGAACATGATGAATGTGATGATTATGTGACGCTCATCATCATTCTCACTTATGAACGCGTGTCTGACAACCACTTCCGTTTTACAAGCAAACAAGGCTTGAATGTTTATCTCTTGGATTCCTTAATCAGAATCTTTGTGGTATAAGCTAGAATTGATGGCGGCATTCAAGAGAATCTGGAAGGTCTAAACCTTGTCTGTGGTATTCTGAGTAGGTTTCAAGGATTGAATGACTGTGACAAGCTTCAAACTCCTGAAGGCTGGGCGTTAGTGACAGACGCAAAAGAATCAATGGATTCTATTCCAACCTGATTAAGAACCGACAGATGATTAGCCGTGCTGTGACAGAGCGCGTTGAACATTTTCACTGAGAGGACGGGACTGTAGCCACTGACAACGGTGATTCCCAACATACAGCTTGCCATGGAAAGGAGTAAGAAGGATTGGATGAAGACAGTAGGAAAGCAGAGAGACGGAAGGGACAAAGCATCTCCATACGCTTATCTGAAATTCTCACCAATGAATTACATAAGTATCTCTATCTTTATCTTTATGTTTTATTCATATATCATCCATAACCATTTGAATCTGCCTGACTGAGATTTACAAGGTGACCATAGCTTGCTTCATACCAACAATCTCCGTGGGATCGACCCTTACTCGCGTAAGGTTTATTACTTGGACGACCTAGTGCACTTGCTGGTTAGTTGTGCGAAGTTGTGAAATTATGTTTATACCATGGTATTGAGCACCAAGTTTTTGGAGTCATTACCAGGGATTATTTGAGTTGTGAAAAGTAGAGATCACAATTTCATGCACCTGATGTATTACCTCTTGATCTTCTGTTTATCCTATTTTATTTATCTAGTTGCTTGAGGACAAGCAACAGTTTAAGTTTGGTGTTGTGATGAGCGGATATTTTATACGCGTTTTGGGGGTATTTTCATATAGTTTTTAGTAGGATCTAGCTACTTTTTAGTATATTTTTATTAGTTTTTATGCAAAAATCACATTTTTGGACTTTGCTATAAGTTTGTGTGTTTTTCTGTGATTTCGTGTATTTTCTGGTTGAAATTGAAGGACCTGAGCAAAAATCTGATTCAGAGGCTGAAAAAGGACTGCATTTGCTGTTGGATTTTGACCTCCTTGCACTCGAAATGGATTTTCTAGAGCTACAGAAGCCCAATTGGTGCGCTCTATATTGCGTTGGAAAGTAGACATCCTGAGATTTCCAGTAATATATAGTCCATACTTTGCCCGAGTTGTGATGACACAAACTGGTGTTTAACGCCAACTTTCTACCCTATTCTGGCGTTAAACGCCAGAAACAGGATACAAGCTGGAGTTAAACACCGAAACTGGCACAAAAGCTGGAGTTAAATGCCAGGAATAGCCTATGCATGTGAAAGCTTCGTTGCTCAGCCCAAACACACACTAAGTGGGCCCCAGAAGTGGATTTCTGCACTATCTATCTTAGTTTACTCATTTTCTGTAAACCTAGGTTACTAGTTTAGTATAAAAATTACTTTTAGAGATTCATTTGACACCTCATGATATTTTACATCTGAATTTGTATCTTCTTTGGCATGAGTCTCTAAACCCCATGGTTGGGGGTGAGGAGCTCTTCTATGTCTCGATGGATTAATACAATTACTTCTGTTTTCTATTCAATCACGCTTGATTCTATTCTAAGATATTCACTCGCACTTAAACATGATGAATGTGATGATCCGTGACACTCATCACCATTCTCAACCTATGAGTGCGTACCTAACAACCACTTCCGTTCTACCTTAGATTGAGTGTTTATCTCTTGGGTTCCTAGTTCACAAGTTTGATTGCTTCTCCTGACAACAGAGCGTTCAATCCGTGAGACCAGAGTATTCGTGGTATAAGCTAGAATCAATTGGCAGTATTCTTGAGATCCGGAAAGTCTAAACCTTGTCTATGGTATTCTGAGTAGGATCTGGGATGGGATGACTGTGAAGAGCTTCAAACTCATGAACGTTGGGCGTAGTGACAAATGCAAAAAGGATTACTGGATCCTATTCCAGCACAAGTGAGAACCGACAGATGATTAGCCATGTGCATGGAGCTTTTTCACTGAAAGGACGGATGGTAGCCATTGACAATAGTGATCCACCAACATACAGCTTGCCATGGAAGGAGCCTTGTGTGCGTGAAGAAGAAGACAGTAGGAAAGCAAAGATTCATAAGACAGAGCATCTCCAAAACTCCAACCCACTCTCCATTACTGCATAACAAGTATTTATTTCATGTTCTTTTATTTTTTGCAATTAAAACTAAGAACCATTATTGATATCCTGACTAAGAATAATAAGATAACCATAGCTTCCTTCAAGCCGACAATCTCCGTGGGATCGACCCTTACTAACGTAAGGTATTACTTGGACGACCCAGTGCACTTGCTGGTCAGCTACACGAAGTTGTGTATCATGATTTTGTGTAGCAGTCATACTTCCGTTCCACCCAAATTCATAAGATGAAGAGCGAAAACAATTCTTAAATTATAAATCCATACATGAATTAAAATAGAAAAAGCAATAAAATCAATCCATACAAATAGATAGAGCTCCTAACCTTAACAGTAGATGTTTAGTTACTCATGGTCCAGAGAGACAATAAGGATTCAGGTAAAATGTACTGAGTTCCAATCTGATGGCATTCTAAAGTTAACTAATGGAGTCCCTTTTTATAACTAATCTTAATTAATTTAAAATCTAATTATCTTTCCCTAAAAATAAGATTTGAATTTAAATCAGAATAATTAGTAGGTCTTCAGTTGATGGGTGGAGACCACATGTTTTGTCCATTCTGCAGCTTTTAATTTGTGTTTTCTGGGCTGAAAACTGGGTCAAAACAGCCCAGAAATCGCCCCCAGCATTTTTCTGCGTTTTCTGCACGTGGCGCATGTCACGCGTATGTGTCGCTGAGCAAATCTTAAAATCACGCGTACGCGTCAGTCACGCGCACGCGTCACCATGGAAAGCTCCAAATCACGCGCACGTGTTAGTCATGCGTATGCGTCGCTCCTCGCTGCCATCTCCTTTTGTTCTTGTGCTGCAGAAACTCCATCAAATCCAGCCGAATGCTACCTAAAATATACAAAATTGCACAAGACTCAAAGTAGCATCTATATTGGCTAAAAGATAATTAATTCTTTATTAAACTCAATAAATTAGATGCAAATTCACTAGGAAAATATAAGAAAGATGCTCACGCATCACAACACCAAACTTGAACTGTTGCTTGTCCTCAAGCAACCAAAATTAATATAGGCTTAGGATATTAATTTGCATGAGAATGAGAGTTCGATTAAGCCCATGTCTCTTCTTATAGTGGGGTTTACATTTGCAATCCTAAATAGTTTTGGCATTTCACTCTCCTTTGAATCAGAAGAATGTTACTGTCATATGGAATTAGAATCTGGATAATATTATGACTTCTCTGATCTTTTGTAGATCAATTTAATCCTTGAACACAGCAATTTTCTTTGGTGCTTTAAACCTTGAGCCTAGCCATGACTTTAAATGTTTTGTCTCAAGGATTACTTGACACAGAAATACCACAAGCACTTAATTGGGGAACTTTCTTTAAGTTTTAAATATTTTCATTATTATTAAAAAAGGTTTTTCAGTTACTCCCAGACAGTGGTGCTCAAAGCCTTTGGCGTACTCTGCAATTCATCTCGACTCTAAATGTTTTGTCTCAAGGATTACTTGACACAGAAACACCACAAGCATGTGACTAGGGAAACAACTCTTTGAGCTTTTAATCATGTCTGACCTCCTTAGTCATTGATTCTCAGAGCCTTGGATCTTGCTTTTATTTTTCTTTTGCTGTTTCTTTTGCTTCAAGGATTAAACTTTCATTAATTTCAGGGAAATCATAATAATTCTCTAAATTCTTGTTCCTTGTACATCAACATTCTTTGATTCAAATTTAAATATGCACTGTTTATGTCATGCATTAAGAATTACAATTAATACCACCACATTTAAGTAAATAAGATTACTCTTAAAATTAACTCAATTTCTCATGCAATACATTACTTCTGTATTTTTTATTTGAATTCAAGCTCAGTGAGTAATACATGAGACATCTTTTCAGAATTAAAGCAATTAAGAAAAAACTAAACTAATCCTAGGATTCTAACTAATAAAGGATCATGCAACAAACAAAGCAAAATAGCAGAAAACTGGAACATAACATAGAAAAAGAGGGGAGGACTAAAAAATGAAAGGAACTCAACCACCTTAGTTATCCTGACGGTCGCTTTATTCTTCAGGTTGTGCTCCTCAGTGAAGATGATTCGCCTACCTTTTGGTGGCATAAGAATAAACAGAAAACCATTAAGTGAAGCGTCAACACCAAACTTAAAGATTTGCTTGTCCTCAAGCAAAGAAGAGCTGAAAATAGAAAGTAACAAATATTATGTTGAAAAAAAAAGAAAAGGATAAAAGAACAAGAGAGAATTAGGATTGGGAGAGGGGGAAAGAAAATTAAAACTGGGCAGTGAACTAGTGTAGTTGTGCGATGCAGGTGGTGCACGAATTTGCAATCCGTACAACTAACCAGCAAGTGCACTGGGTCGTCCAAGTAATACCTTACGTGAGTAAGGGTCGATCCCACGGAGATTATTGGTTTGAAGCAAGCTATGTTTATTTTATTAATCTTAGTCAGGATACCAATAGAGTTCTTTAGCCTCGTATAAAGTAAAAAGGGCATAAAATAAATAGTTGTTACTTGTTGTGCAGTAATGGGGAATATGTTAGAGTTTTGGAGATGCTTTGTCCTCTGAATTCCTGCAATGTAATATTCAACTCAATTATTTGTAACGCCCGTCTACGGCAAGCTGTATGTAGGGTGTCACCATTGTCAGTGGCTACCTCCCATCCTCTCAGTGAAAACGGTCCAAATGCTTTGTGATGAGCGGATAATTTGTACGCTTTTTGGCATTGTTTTTAGTATGTTTTTGGTAGTTTTAGTTGAGTTTTTATTATATTTTTATTAGTTTTTAGTTAAAATTCACTTTTCTGGACTTTACTATGAGTTTGTGTGTTTTTCTATGATTTCAGGTATTTTCTGGCTGAAATTGAGGGACCTGAGCAAAAATCTGATTCAGAGACTAAAAAGGACTGCAGATGCTATTGGATTCTGACCTCCCTGCACTCGAAGTGGATTTTCTGGAGCTACAGAAGCCCAATTGGCGCGCTCTCAACGGCGTTGGAAAGTAGACATCCTGGGCTTTCCAGAAATATATGATAGTCCATACTTTACCCAAGATTTGATGGCCCAAACCGGCGTTCAAAGTCACCTACAGAATTTCCAGCGTTAAATGCCGGAACTGGCACCTAAATGGGAGTTAAACGCCCAAACTGGCATAAAAGCTGGCGTTTAACTCCAAGAAGAGTCTCTACACGAAAGTGCTTCAATGCTCAGCCCAAGCACACACCAAGTGGGCCCGGAAGTGGATTTTTATGTCATTTACTCATCTCTGTACACCCTAGGCTACTAGTTTCTTATAAATAGGACCTTTTACTATTGTATTTTCATCTTCGGACATCTAGTTCTTAGATCATTGGGAGGCTGGCCTCACGGCCATGCCTAGACCTTATGCTTATGTATTTTCAACGGTGGAGTTTCTACACACCATAGATTAAGGTGTGGAGCTCTGCTGTACCTCGAGTATTAATGCAATTACTATTGTTCTTCCATTCAATTCCGCTTGTTCTTGTTCTAAGATATCACTTGTTCTTCAACTTGATGAATGTGATGATCCGTGACACTCATCATCATTCTCACCTATGAACAAGGTGACTGACAACCATTCTTGTTCTACAAGCAACCAAGGCTTAGTGAATATCTCTTGGATTCTTTAATCGGAATCTTCGTGGTATAGGTAGGACCTGATGGCGGCATTCAAGAGAATCCGGAAGGTCTAAACCTTGTCTGTGGTATTCTGAGTAGGATTCAATGATTGAATGACTGTGACGTGCTTCAAACTCCTAGCAGGCGGGGCGTTAGTGACAGACGCAAAAGTATCAATGGATATTATTCCGGCCTGACCGAGAACCGACAGCTGAATTCCGCTATGCCGTGACAGGGCATATGCCAATCGCTTTCACTGAGAGGATGGGAGGTAGCCACTGACAATGGTGAAACCCTACACGAGCTTGCCATGGAAAGGAGTAAGAAGGATTGGATGAAGACAGTAGGAAAGCAGAGAGACGGAAGGGAAGGCATCTTCATACGCTTATCTGAAGTTCCTACCAATGAATTACATAAGTACCTCTATCTTTATCTTTATGATTTATTCATCATCTATACCCATTTGAGTTTGCCTGACTGAGATTTACAAGGTGACCATAGCTTGCTTCATGCCAACAATCTCCGTGGGATCGACCCTTACTCGCGTAAGGTATTACTTGGACGACCCAGTGCACTTGCTGGTTAGTTGTGCGAAGTTGTAGTGATCACAATTTCGCGCACCAAGTTTTTGGCGCCGTTGCCGGGGGTTGTTTGTGTATGGACAACTGACGGTTCATCTTGTTGCTTAGATTAGGTATTATTTTTCTTCAGAGTTCTTAAGAATGAATTCTAGTGTTTCAAGGTGATGTTCTTATCATCACCAAAGCTGATTGATCCTCATCAATTGAGCTCTTGAATGCAATGTCCTGCTGAAGCTTAGCTAGCTATGTCTAATTCCTTTAGACTAAAGCTTTAGACTAACATTGCATGATTCCTGGAATTCTAATTAAGAATTTTGATACCTTTATTTTCTTTTCCACTTAATTTTCGAAAAATCAAAAAAATTACAAAAGCATAAAAACCAAAAATATTTTATGTTTCTTGTTTGAGTATAGAGTCTCATTTTAAGTTTGGTGTCAATTGCATGTTTCTGTTCTTCTTGCATTTTTCAAATTTATGCATGTGTCTTCATTAATCTTCAAGTTGTTCTTGATGATTTCTTTGTTTGATCTTTGAATTCTATTGACTTGAGTGTTTTGTTATTTCTCATGTGCATTCTCATTTTGTTAGTGTCAATAGTATACAAACTGCTAAGTTTGGTGTCTTGCATGCATTATTATTTGATTTTAGTTGCATTTTGATTATTCCTCATTATTAAAAATCCAAAAATATTTTTAATTTGTGTCTTTTCAAGTCAATAATACAGAGAATTGAAGATTCAGAACATACTGCAGAGGAATCACACAGAAAAAGCTGGGCAGTCAAAAATGCCCAGTGAAGAAGACAGACTGGCGTTTAAACGCCAGCCAGGGTGCCTGGCTGGGCGTTTAACGCCCAAAAAGGTAGTAGTTTGGGCGTTAAACGCCAGAATGTGCACCATTCTGGGCGTTTAACGCCAGGATGGCTAAAGGGGGAAGATTTTTTTTCAAAATCAATTTTTTTTCCAAGTTTTCAAAGTTTTTCAAAATCAAATCTTTTTCAAATCATATCTTTTCAATCAAATGTTTTCAAAATCAATTTCTTTCCTTTTTCAAAGATACTTACTAACAATTAATGATTTGATTGAACATTTTTTGCCTTTTCTGTTAAGAAAGGTTTTATGTTTGAATCATATCTTTTCTTGTTAGGCAAGTCATTAATTTTTAAAATCATATCTTTTAAATTTGTTTTCAAATCATATCTTTTCAAATCATATCTTCTCAATCACATCTTTTTAGAACCATAACTTTTCAATCAAATCTTTTTAATCACATCTTTTTCAAAATAGTTTTCAATCAAATCTTTTTAATTTCTAATTTCAAAATTTTTTTCAAAAATCACTTGATTTCTTTCCCACTTTTATTTTCGAAAATCAATTAGTGTTTTTCAAAATGTTTTCAAAATCTTTTACTTAATTTTCGAAAATTACTTCCCTTCTTCTCACATCCTTCTATTTATGGACTAACACTATTCCTTAATGCAAAATTCAAACTCCATCTTCTTTGATAAGTTCGAATTTTCTACCTCTGTCTTCCATTTTTCTTCCTCTGACACCTTAAGGAATCTCTATACTGTGACATAGAGGATTCCATATTTTCTTGTTCTCTTCTCTTTCATATGAGCAGGAACAAAGACAAAGGCATTCTTGTTGAAGCTGACCCTGAACCTGAAAGGACCTTGAAGCGGAAGCTAAGAGAAGCTAAGGCACAACTCTCTGTTGAGGACCTGACCGAATTCTTCAAAGAAGAAGACATGGCAGCCGAAAACAATAACAATGCCAACAATGCAAGGAAGGTGCTGGGTGACTTTACTGCACCTACTCCCAGCTTCTATGGGAGAAGCATCTCTATCCCTGCCATTGGAGCAAACAACTTCGAGCTTAAGCCTCAATTAGTTTCTCTAATGCAACAGAATTGCAAGTTCCATGGACTTCCATTGGAAGATCCTCATCAGTTTTTAGCTGAGTTCTTGCAAATCTGTGACACAGTCAAGACTAATGGGGTTGACCCTGAGGTCTACAGACTGATGCTATTCCCTTTTGTTGTAAAAGACAGAGCTAGGACATGGTTGGACTCAAAACCTAAAGAAAGCCTGGACTCTTGGGAAAAGCTAGTCAATGCCTTCTTGGCAAAGTTCTTTCCACCTCAAAAATTGAGTAAGCTTAGAGTGGAAGTCCAAACCTTCAGACAGAAGGATGGAGAATCCCTCTATGAAGCTTGGGAAAGATATAAACAATTGATCAGAAGATGTCCTTCTGACATGCTTTCTGAATGGAGCATCATAGGCATTTTCTATGATGGTCTCTCTGAACTATCCAAGATGTCTTTGGATAGCTCTGCTGGAGGATCTCTTCATTTGAAGAAGACGCCTACAGAAGCTCAAGAGCTAATTGAAATGGTTGCAAATAACCAATTCATGTACACTTCTGAAAGGAATCCTGTGAACAATGGGACTAGTCAGAAGAAAGGAGTTCTTGAGATTGACACTCTGAATGCCATATTGGCTCAGAACAAGATATTGACTCAACAAGTCAATTTGATTTCTCAAAGTCTGTCTGGAATGCAAAATGCACCAAGCAGTACTAAGGATGCTTCATCTGAGGAAGAAGCTTATGATCCTGAGAACCCTTCAATGGAAGAGGTGAATTACCTAGGAGAACCCTATGGAAACACCTCTAATTCTTCATGGAGAAATCACCCAAATTTCTCATGGAAGAATCAAGAGAGACCTCAACAAGGTTTCAACAACAACAATGGTGGAAGAAACAGGTTTAGCAATGGCAAGCCTTTTCCATCATCTTCTCAGCAACAGACAGAGAATTCTAAGCAGAACCCCTCTGACTTAGCAACCATGGTCTCTGATCTAATCAAAACCACTCAAAGTTTCATGACTGAAACAAGGTCCTCCATTAGGAATTTGGAGGCACAAGTGGGACAGCTGAGCAAGAAAGTTACTGAACTCCCTCCTAGTACTCTCCCAAGTAATACAGAAGAAAATCCAAAAGGAGAGTGCAAAGCCATAACCATGGCCGAATATGGAGAGGAAAGAGAGGAGGTGGACGCCACTGAGGAAGACCTCAATGGGCGTGCACCAACCTCCTCTAAGTTCCCCAATGAGGAAGCATGGGAATCTGAGGCTCAAAATGAGACCATAGAGATTCTATTGGACTTACTTCTGCCTTTCATGAGCTCTGATGAGTATTCTTCCTCTGAAGAGGATGAGTATGTCACTGAAGAGCAAGTTGCTAAATACCTTGGAGCAATCATGAAGCTAAATGACAAGTTATTTGGAAATGAGACTTGGGAAGATGAACCCCCTTTGCTCACCAAAGAACTGGATGACTTGTCTAGGCAGAAATTACCTCAAAAGAGACAAGATCCTGGGAAGTTTTCCATACCTTATACCATAGGCACCATGCCCTTCAAGAAGGCCCTGTGTGACTTAGGGTCAAGTGTAAAGCTCATGCCTCTCTCTGTAATAGAGAAGCTAGGGATCTTTGAGGTACAAGCTGCAAGAATCTCATTGGAGATGGCAGACAACTCAAGAAAACAAGCTCATGGACTTGTAGAGAATGTTTTGGTAAAAGTTGAAGACCATTACATCCCTACTGATTTCATAGTCCTAGAGACTGGGAAGTGCATGGATGAATCCATCATCCTTGGCAGACCCTTCCTAGCCACAGCAAAGGCTGTGATTGATGTTGATAGAGGTGAACTGATCATTCAAGTGAATGAAAAATCCTTGGTGTTTAAGGCTCAAGGATATCCCTCTGTCATCATGGAGAAGAAGCTTGAAGAGCTTCCCTCAAATCAGAGACAAATAGAGCCCCCATAGTCAAACTCTAAGTTTGGTGTTGGGAGGCTACAACCAAACTCTAAGTTTGGTGTTGAACCCCCACATTCAAACTCTAAGTTTGGTGTTGGGAGGTTCCAACATTGCTCTGAGTATCTGTGAGGCTCCATGAGAGCCCTCTGTCAAGCTACTGACATTAAAGAAGCGCTTGTTGGGAGGCAACCCAATGTTATATTTTATCTATTTTCTTTTGTTATTTTACTTTATTTTGTAGGTTGATGATCATAAGAAGTCACAAAATCCATTGAAAAAGCAAAAACAGAATGAAAAACAGGAAGAAAAACAGCACACCCTGGAGGAAGAACTCACTGGCGTTTAAACGCCAGTGAGGCTAGCAGTTGGGCGTTTAACGCCCAGTCTGGCACCATTCTGGGCGTTTAACGCCAGAAAGGGGCACTAGACTGGCGTTAAACGCCAGGAAAGGGCAAGAACCTGGCGTTAAACGCCAGAAATGGGCACCAGCCCGGCGTTTAACGCCAGAATTGGCTCAAAACGTGATTTTTGATGCCATTTGGTGCAGGGATGACTTTTCCTTGACACCTAAGGATCTGTGGACCCCACAGGATCCCCACAAACCCCTCACCTATCAAATCCCATCTCTCTCTTCACCACTCACCTCCATAAAACCCCACTTACCTCACCATCCAATTCAAACCACTACTTCTTCCCCTTTTGGCCTAACCACAAAGCCATCTCCCTCTCCTTCATTTCTTCTTCTTCTACTCTCTTCTTTCTCTTTTGCTCGAGGACGAGCAAACCTTTTAAGTTTGGTGTGTAAAAGCATTGCTTTTTGTTTTTCCATAACCATTTATGGCATCCAAAGCCGGTTCAACTGAGAAGGCATGACCTCAAGCCCATCACTAAGAAGAAGATGGAGCAAACAAGACCCCTCTCATCATTAGATCCCTGAGATATCTCAAGGGATGCACTTTCCTCCACAAGACTATTGGGAGCACTGAACACCTCCTAGGAGAATTAAGTTCCAACATGGGACAACTAAGGGTGGAGCACCAAGAACATGCCATCCTCCTCCATGAAATTAGAGAAGATCAAAGGATCATGAGAGAGGAGCAACAAAGACAAGGAAGAGACATTGAGGAGCTCAAGCACTCCATAGGATCTTCAAGAGAAAGAAAGAGCCGCCATCACTAAGGTGGACCCGTTCTTTAACCTCCTTGTTCTTATTTTTGTTTTTCGAATTTTAGTGCTTTATGTTTATCCATGTTTGTGTCTTATGATCATTAGTGTCTTAGTGTCTATGCCTTAAAGTTATAAATGTCCTATGAATCCATCACCTTTCTTAAATGAAAACTGTTTTTATCACAAAAGAACAAGAAGTACAGGATTTCAAATTCATCTTTAAAACTAGCTTAATTAGATTGATGTGGTG
The DNA here is from genome assembly GCF_014773155.1 of Arachis stenosperma. NCBI lineage: Eukaryota > Viridiplantae > Streptophyta > Magnoliopsida > Fabales > Fabaceae > Arachis > Arachis stenosperma. The sequence continues at coordinate 109,117,797 of NC_080381.1, read as the reverse complement.
ACAATACTTTTTGTTTTCTGAATGTATGCTTAAACAGTGCATATGTCTTTTGAGTTTGTTGTTCATGAATGTTAAAATTGTTGGCTCTTGAAAGAATGATGAAAAAGGAGACATGTTACTGAGGATCTGAAAAATCATAAAAATGATTCTTGAAGCAAGAAAAAGCAGTGAATACAAAAAAAAAAGGAAAAAAGAAGGAGAAAAACGAAAAAAAAGGGAGAAAGAGAAAAAGAAAGAAAAAGAAAGAAATAAAGTTGTGATCCAAGGCAATAAGAGTGTGCTTAAGAACCCTGGACACCTCTAATTGGGGACTTTAGCAAAGCTGAGTCACAATCTGAAAAGGTTCACCCAATTATGTGTCTGTGGCATGTATGTATCCGGTGGTAATACTGGAAGACAGAGTGCTTTGGGCCACGGCCAAGACTCAATAAGTAACTGTGTTCAAGAATCATCATACTTAACTAGGAGAATCAATAACACTATCTATATTCTGAGTTCCTAAAGAAGCCAATCATTCTAAATTTCAAAGGATAAAGTGAGATGCCAAAACTGTTCGGAGGCAAAAAGCTACTAGTCCCGCTCATCTAATTTGGAGCTTAGTTTCATTGATAATTTGGAGTCTATAGTATATTCTCTTCTTTTTATCTTATTTGATTTTCAGTTGCTTGAGGACAAGCAACAATTTAAGTTTGGTGTTGTGATGAGCGGATAATTTGTACGCTTTTTGGCATTGTTTTTAGTATGTTTTTGGTAGTTTTAGTTGAGTTTTTATTATATTTTTATTAGTTTTTAGTTAAAATTCACTTTTCTGGACTTTACTATGAGTTTGTGTGTTTTTCTGTGATTTCAGGTATTTTCTGGCTGAAATTGAGGGACCTGAGCAAAAATCTGATTCAGAGACTAAAAAGGACTGCAGATGCTGTTGGATTCTGACCTCCCTGCACTCGAAGTGGATTTTCTGGAGCTACAGAAGCCCAATTGGCGCGCTCTCAACGGCGTTGGAAATTAGACATCCTGGGCTTTCCAGCAATATATGATAGTCCATACTTTGCCCAAGATTTGATGGCCCAAACCGACGTTCAAAGTCACCTACAGAATTTCCAGCGTTAAACGCCGGAACTGGCACCTAAATGGGAGTTAAACGCCCAAACTGGCATAAAAGCTGGCGTTTAACTCCAAGAAGAGTCTCTACACGAAAGTGCTTCAATGCTCAGCCCAAGCACACACCAAGTGGGCCCGGAAGTAGATTTTTATGTCATTTACTCATCTCTGTACACCCTAGGCTACTAATTTCTTATAAATAGGACCTTTTACTATTGTATTTTCATCTTCGGACATCTAGTTCTTAGATCATTGGGAGGCTGGCCTCACGGCCATGCCTAGACCTTATGCTTATGTATTTTCAACGGTGGAGTTTCTACACACCATAGATTAAGGTGTGGAGCTCTGCTATACCTCGAGTATTAATGCAATTACTATTGTTCTTCCATTCAATTCCGCTTGTTCTTGTTCTAAGATATCACTTGTTCTTCAACTTGATGAATGTGATTATCCGTGACACTCATCATCATTCTCACCTATGAACAAGGTGACTGACAACCATTCTTGTTCTACAAGCAACCAAGGCTTAGTGAATATCTCTTGGATTCTTTAATCGGAATCTTCGTGGTATAGGCAGGACCTGATGGCGGCATTCAAGAGAATCCGGAAGGTCTAAACCTTGTCTGTGGTATTCTGAGTAGGATTCAATGATTGAATGACTGTGACGTGCTTCAACTCCTAGCAGGCGGGGCGTTAGTGACAGACGCAAAAGTATCAATGGATATTATTCCGGCCTGACCGAGAACCGACAGCTGAATTCCGCTATGCCGTGACAGGGCATATGCCAATCGCTTTCACTGAGAGGATGGGAGGTAGCCACTGACAATGGTGAAACCCTACACGAGCTTGCCATGGAAAGAGTAAGAAGGATTGGATGAAGACAGTAGGAAAGCAGAGAGACGGAAGGGAAGGCATCTTCATACGCTTATCTGAAGTTCCTACCAATGAATTACATAAGTACCTCTATCTTTATCTTTATGCTTTATTCATCATCTATACCCATTTGAGTTTGCCTGACTGAGATTTACAAGGTGACCATAGCTTGCTTCATACCAACAATCTCCGTGGGATCGACCCTTACTCGCGTAAGGTATTACTTGGACGACCCAGTGCACTTGCTGGTTAGTTGTGCGAAGTTGTAGTGATCACAATTTCGCGCACCACTCTGTCACAGCACGGCTAATCAGCTGTTGGTTCTCGATCATGTTGGAATAGGATCCATTGATCCTTTTGCGTTTGTCATCACGCCTAGCAATCGCGAGTTTGAAGCTCGTCACAGCCATTCAATCCTTGAATCCTACTCGGAATACCACAGACAAGGTTTAGACCTTCCGGATTCTCAAGAGTGGCCGCCATCAATTCTAGCTTATACCGCGGAGATTCTGATTAAGGAATCTAAGAGAAGCTCATTCAGTCTGATGTAGAACGGAGGTGTTTGTCAGGCACACGTTCATGGATTGAGGGAGGTGATGAGTGTCACGGATCATCACCTCCTTCATAATTAAGCGCGAATAAACATCTTAGATCGGAACACACACACGTTTGAGTGAAATAGAAACAATTGCATTAATTCATCGAGACGCTGCAGAGCTCCTCACCCCCAACAATGGAGTTTAGAGACTCATGCTGTCAAAGTGTACAAAATTCAGATCTGAAAATGTCATGAGGTACAAAATAATTCTCTAAAAGTTGTTTAAATAGTAAACTAGTAACCTAGGTTTACAGAAAATGAGTAAACTAAGATAATTGGTGCAGAAATCCACTTCTGGGGCCCACTTGGTGTGTGCTGGGGCTGAGACTAAAGCTATCCACGAGCTGAGGCTTTTCTTGGAGTTGAACTCCAAGTTATAACGTGTTTTGGGCGTTCAACTCCGGATCATGACGTGTTTCTGGCGTTTAACTCCAGACAGCAGCATGTACTTGGCGTTCAACTCCAAGTTACGTCGTCTATCTTGGCGCAAAGTATGGACTATTATATATTGCTGGAAAGCCCTGGATGTCTACTTTCCAACGCCGTTGAGAGCGCGCCAATTGAACTCCTGTAGCTCCAAAAAATTCATTCCGAGTGCAGGGAGGTCAGGATCCAACAGCATCAACAGTCCTTTTTCAGCCTACCTCAGATTTTTGCTCAGCTCCCTCAATTTCAGCCAGAAATTACCTGAAATAACAGAAAAACACACAAACTCATAGTAAAGTCCAGAAATGTGAATTTTGCCTAAAAACTAATAATATTCTACTAAAAGCTTATTAAAACATACTAAAATATACATGAAATTACCCCCAAAAAGCGTATAAAGTATCCGCTCATCACAACACCAAACTTAAACTGTTGCTTGTCCTCAAGCAACTAGATAAATAAAATAGGATAAAAAGAAATTAAGGAGTAATAAAATCTCCGAGTTTTAAGTGAAGCTCAGATTTTAATTTAGATGAGCGGGGCTAGTAGCTTTTTGTTTCTGAACAGTTTTGGCATCTCCCTTTATCCCTTCAAATTCAGAATGATTGGCATCCATAGAAACTCAGAATTCAGATAATATTATCGATTCTCCTAGTGTAGTGTGTTGATTCTTGAACACAGTTACTTTATGAGTCTTGGCCGTGGCCCTAAGCACTTTGTTTTCCAGTATTACCACCGGATACATAAATGCCACAGACACATGACTGGGTGAACCTTTTCAGATTGTGACTCAGCTTTGCTAGAGTCCCCAGTTAGAGGTGTCCAGAGCTCTAAGCACACTCTTTTGCTTTGGATCACGACTTTAACCACTCAGTCTCAAGCTTTTCACTTGAACCTGCATGCCACAAGCACATGGTTAGGGACAGCTTGATTTAGCCGCTTAGGCTTGGATTTATTTCCTTGGGCCCTCCTATCCATTAATGCTCAAAGCCTTGGATCCTTTTTACCCTTGCCTTTTGGTTTTAAGGGCTATTGGATTTTTCTGCTTGCTTTTTCTTTCTCTCTTTTTGGCAATTTTTTTTCGCAAGAATTTTTTTTTACTGCTTTTTCTTGCTTCAAGAATCAATTTCATGATTTTTCAGATCATCAATAACATTTCTCTTGTTCATCATTCTTTCAGGAGCCAACAATTTTAACATTCATAAAATTCAATATCAAAAATATGCACTGTTCAAGCATTCATTCAGAAGACAAAAAGTATTGCCACCACATATAAATAATTAGAATTTTCCTTATTAAGAACTCGAAAAAATTAAATTGCCTCTTTATTCTAAAAAATCTACTATTTTATTCATGTTTGATGATGATGAGAAAAATAAATTATGACTTAATTGAAAATAAAATCAAAATAGATATGCTAATTACTACTACTCTTATATAACTTCTAAGGTAAAATCCTATAATAATACTATCACAGAGTTAAAGCTAGAATTAGAACTTAACAACCTGTATTTTGGGAAGTAGATGTTCTTCTAGTCTGTGGGGTGCTTGGTCTTTCAAGGAATAGCTTCTGACACTTTAGTTCCTTCAGTTCACATCCTTGCTCTTCCTGTTCCCTTAGATGCCATGATCTTGATGAGTTTTAGCTCAATGATCATGGCAAATCACACCAAACTTAGAGGTTTGCTTGTCCTCAAGCAAAAGAAAGGATAAGAGAGGAATAGAGGGAGAGGCAATTTTGAAATTCAAAAGATATGATGAGTTGAAAAAGATTTGAAAAAAAAAAATATAAGATAAAAGATATGATTTATAAAAGATAAATATGATAAGAAAAAGATATAATTTAAAAAGATATGAATGATATTTAAAAATAAATCGGAATTTTTAATTTTGAAAAAGATTTCAGAAGATAATTAAGTGTTGAAGAACTTAAAAAAAAAGTTGGATTGGATTGGAAAACAATTTGTTTTTATGGGTTAAGATGCATGTAATATTTTTGAAAAAGGGATTTTAGAAATTAGGGTTCTTAGAAATTAGGATTAAAATTTTTGAAATTGAAGGATGATATTTGGAAACATGCTTATGCAAGAAATCATGAATTGAAACATAAAAATTAGAAAATTTGTGAAGAAAAACGAATTTTACCTCCTCCCCACTATCCTGGCGTTAAACGCCCAAATGTTGCATGTTTTGGGCGTTTAACGCCCAATTGCTGCTTCTCCTGGGCGTCCAACGCCCAGCTGTTGCTTCTTTCTGGCGTTGAACGCCCAGATGGCTACCCTTACTGGCGTTGAATGCCCAGTGGGTGCTTCTTTTGGGCGTTCAATGCCCAAAATGTTTCTTACTGGCTTTTTTACGCTAGTGAGCTTCCAAATTCCCTTGTAACTCTGTGAATCCAATCAATTGCTATTTTACCTTGAAGATACTTTGACATATACCTATAAAAATCAATTAATTAATCAAAACGAATAAAATTAAATTTTGTGATTGGCTGGGTTGCCTCCCAGCAAGCGCTTCTTTATTGTCCTTAGCTGGACAGTGAGCTCTCATGGAGTCTCACAGATAATCAGAGCAAGGTAGGGACCTTCCAACATCAAATTTAGAGTTTGAATGTGGGGGTTCAACGCCAAACTTAGAGTTTGGTTGTGGCCTCCCAACACCAAACTTAGAGTTGGACTGTGGGGGCTTTTTTTGACTCTGCAGTGAGAGAAGCTTTTCATGCTTCCTCTCCATTGTTACAAAAGAAGAACCTTGTGTCTTATAATTTGCAATGTCTGCAAACCACAGAGCTTCCTGAACAGCAAACAATTGCTCATCCGGAAAGGTTTCAGAGATCTCAGTAGGAGGGAGGGATGCTCCTGCTACTGGTTCTATCCGGGACAGGTGATCAGCTACTTGATTCTCTGTTCCTTTTCTGTCTCTTATTTCTATATCAAACTCTTGCAGAAGCAACACCCATCTTATGAGCCTGGGCTTTGAATCCTGCTTTGTGAGTAGATATTTATGAGCAGCATGGTCAGTGTACACAATCACTTTTGATCCTACTAAGTAGGATCTAAACTTGTCAATGGCATAAACCACTGCAAGTAATTCTTTTTCTATGGTTGTGTAATTTTTCTGGGCATCATTTAAAACACTGCTAGCATAATAAATGACATGCAGAAGCTTGTTATGCCTCTGTCCTAATACTGCACCAATGGTATGGTCACTGGCATCACACATTAGTTCAAAGGGTAATGTCCAGTCTGGTGCAGAAATAACTGGTGCTGTGACCAGCTTAGCTTTCAGGGTCTCAAACGCCTGCAGACACATTGTGTTAAACACAAATGGCGTGTTAGCAGCTAGCAGATTGCTCAGAGGTTTTGCAATTTTTGAAAAATCCTTTATAAACCTCCTATAGAATCCTGCATGCCCCAGAATGCTTCTAATTGCCTTAACATTGGCAGGTGGTGGTAATTTTTCAATTACTTCAACTTTAGCTTGATCCACCTCTATTCCCTTGTTTGAAATTTTATGCCCAAGGACAATCCCTTCAGTCACCATAAAGTGACATTTTTCCCAGTTTAAAACTAGGTTGGTCTCTTGGCATCTTTTCAGAACAAGTGCTAAATGGTTAAGGCAGGAGCTGAATGAGTCTCCAAATACTGAGAAGTCATCCATGAAGACTTCCAGAAACTTCTCTACCGTATCAGATAAGATAGAGAGCATGCACCTTTGAAAGGTTGCAGGTGCATTGCACAAGCCAAATGGCATCCTTCTGTATGCAAATACTCCAGATGGGCATGTGAATGCCGTTTTCTCTTGATCCTGGGGATCTACTGCAATTTGATTATAACCTGAATATCCATCCAGAAAGCAGTAGTATTCATGACCTGCTAGTCTTTCTAGCATCTGGTCTATGAATGGTAAAGGAAAATGATCCTTTCTGGTGGCTGTATTGAGCCTTCTATATTCAATACACATACGCCACCCTGTAACTGTTCTTGTAGGAACCAGTTCATTTTTTTCATTATGAACCACTGTCATGCCTCCCTTCTTAGGGACGACTTGGACAGGGCTTACCCAGGGGCTGTCAGAAATAGGATAAATAATCCCAGCCTCTAGTAATTTAGTGACCTCCTTCTGCACAACTTCCTTCATGGCTGGAATCAGCCGCCTTTGTGGTTGGACCACTGGCTTGGCGTCACCCTCCAATAGGATCTTGTGCATGCATCTGGCTGGGCTAATGCCCTTAAGATCACTGATGGACCACCCAAGAGCTGTCTTGTGTCCTTAGCACTTGAATTAGTGCTTCCTCTTCCTGTGGCTCTAAGGTAGAGCTTATGATTACAGGAAAGGTATCACCTTCTCCTAGAAATGCATATTTCAGGGATGGTGGTAATGGTTTGAGCTCAGGTTTGGGAGGTTTCTCCTCTTCCTGAGGGATTTTCAGAGGTTCTATTATTCTCTCTGATTCCTCCAAATCAGGCTGAACATCTTTAAAGATGTCTTCTAGCTCTGATTCGAGACTCTCAGCCATATTAACCTCTCTTACCAGAGAGTCAATGATATCAATACTCATGCAGTCATCTGGGGTGTCTGGATATTGCATGGCTTTGGCAACATTCAACTTGAACTCCTCCTCATTGACTCTCAGGGTTACTTCCCCTTTTTGGACGTCAATGAGGGTTCGGCCAGTTGCTAGGAAAGGTCTTCCTAGAATGAGAGTTGCACTCTTGTGCTCCTCTATTTCCAGCACCACAAAGTCAGTAGGAAAGGCAAATGGCCCAACCTTGACAATCATGTCTTCAATCACGCCTGATGGGTATTTAATGGAGCCATCAGCAAGTTGAAGACATATCCGGGTTGGTTTGACTTCTTCAGTCAAACCAAGTGGTGGACGAAATTGTGATTCAACATCCTTAAGTTTGTATGGAATCTATCTTTTGAGCTTTAGTATGAATATACCCTTAGGACACTGTTTATTTTGAGATGAAGGCTTCTAAGGGGCAGCACCTGTGTGAGGTTTTCTTTATTGGAATTCACAACTCCGTTCAACTAACCAGCAAGTGTACTGGGTCGTCCAAGTAATACCTTACGTGAGTAAGGGTCGAATCCACAGAGATTGTTGGTATGAAGCAAGCTATGGTCACCTTGCAAATCTCAGTTAGGCAGATTAAAGGGTAATAGTGATAATTGGATTGTTAAATAAAAAGGAATAATAAAAAGGATAGAGATACTTATGTAGATTCATTGGTAGGAATTTCAGATAAGCGGAATGGAGGTGCTGTAGAGCTCTCGGACGCCTGCTATCCTATTCCTTCTACTCAATCCTTCTTACTCCTTTCCATGGCAAGCTTTGTATAGGGGTTCACTATCAGCTGTGGCTACTTTCATTCCTCTCGGGGAAATAACCTGTGCGGCTGTCACTCGCACAGCTAACCAGTCTGGAGGCATCACCCATGGTTGATAGCTACATCCCATCCTCGCAGTGAAAGCTAATGCACGCACTCTGTCACAGTACGGCCAATCACCGGTTGGTTCCCGCTCCTACTGGAATAGAATCCCTCTTTTGCGTTTGTCACTAACGCCCAGCAGGTTAAAGTTTGAAGCACGTCACAGTCATTCATGAACGGAATCCTACTCGGAATACCACAGACAAGGTGAGACTTTCCGGATTCCCAGGATCCTACTCGGAACACCACAGACAAGGTTGGACTTTCCGGATCCAGATGAATGCCGCCATCTATCTAGCTTATACCACGAAGATTCTGTTGGGGAATCTCAGAGATACACATTCAAGCCTTGTTGCATGTAGAACGGAAGTGGTTGTCAATCACGCGCGTTCATGAGTGAGAATGATGATGAGGGTTATCTAACTCATCACATTTATCATGTTCTTGAGTACGAATGAATATCTTGGAATAAGAATAGAAGAGATTTGAATAAAAGAAGATAGAATTTCATTAATACTTGAGGTACAGCAGAGCTCCACACCCTTAATCTATGGTGTGCAGAAACTCCACCGTTGAAAATACATAAGCATAAGGTTCAGGCATGGCCGAATGGCCAGCCCCCTAAAACGTGATCAATGATCTCCTAAGATGAAGAATAAAACAAAACTGAGACCAAAGATGTCTACTACATTAGTAAATCATCCTATTTATAATAAACTAGCTCCTAGGGTTTACATGAGTAAGTAATTGATGCATAAATCCACTTCCGGGGCCCACTTGGTGTGTGCTTGGGCTGAGCTTGATTTATCCACGAGCAGAGGCTCCTCTTGGAGTTGAATTTCGAGTTATGATGTGCTTTGGGCGTTCAACTCCGGATTATGACGTTTTTCTGGCGTTTAACTCCAGAAAGGAGCGTGTACTTGGCGTTCAACGCCAGTTTGCGTCGTCATTCTTCGAATAAAGTATGGACTATTATATATTGCTGGAAAGCCCTGGATGTCTACTTTCCAACGCCGTTGAGAGCGCGCCAATTGGAGTTCTGTAGCTCCAGAAAATCCATTTCGAGTGCAGGGAGGTCAGAATCCAACAGCATCAGCAGTCCTTTTGTCAGCCTTTTTCAGAGTTTTGCTCAAATCCCTCAATTTCAGTCAGAATTTACCTGAAATCACAGAAAAACACACAAACTCATAGTAAAGTCCAGAAATGTGAATTTAACATAAAAACTAATGAAAACATCCCTAAAAGTAGCTCAAACTTACTAAAAACTATATAAAAACAATGCCAAAAAGCGTATAAATTATCCGCTCATCACAACACCAAACTTAGATTGTTGCTTGTCCCCAAGAAACTGAAAATCAAATAGGATAAAAAGAAGAGAATATACTATAAGGTCCAAAATATCACTGAATATTAATTTAATTACATGAGCGGGACTTGTAGCTTTTTGCTTCTGAACAGTTTTGGCATCTCACTTTTTCCTTTGAAGTTCAGAGTGATTGGCATCTCTAGGAACTTAGAATTTTGGATAGTGTTATTGACTTTCTTAGTTAAGCATGTTGATTCTTGAACACAGCTACTCATGAGTCTTGGCTGTGGCCCTAAGCATTTTGTCTTCCAGTATTACCACCAGATACACAAATGCCACAGACACATAACTGGGTGAACCTTTTCAGATTGTGACTTAGCTTTGCTAAAGTCCCCAATTAGTGGTGTCCAGAGCTCTTAAGCACACTCTTTGCTTTAGATCACGACTTTAACCACTCAGTCTCAAGCTTTTCACTTGGACCTTCATGACACAAGCACATGGTTAGGGACAGCTTGATTTAGCCGCTTAGGCCCGGATTAAATTTCCTTGGGCCCTCCTACCCATTGATGCTCAAAGCCTTGGATCCTTGCTTTGGAATTTTCGCCTCTCTCTTTTTTTTTTTTTTTTTTTTTTTCACTGCTTTTTCTTGCTTCAAGAATCAATTCCATGATGTTTTTCAGATCATCAATAACATGTCTCTTTGTTCATCATTCTTTCAAGAACCAACAATTTTAACACTCATAAACAACAAGATCCAAAGACATATGCACTGTTCATTCATTCATTCAGAAAACAAAAGCATTGTCACCACATCAAAATAATTAAACTAAATTCAATAATAATTTCGAAAATTATGTACTTCTTGTTCTTTTGAATTAAAATATTTTTCTTTTAAGAGAGGTGAAGGACTGATGGATTTTATTCATAGTTTTAAGGCATGGTTACATACTAATGATCATGAAATAAAGACACAAAACATAGATAAACATAATAATTAAAAACCGAAAACAGAAAGAAATAAAGAACAAGGAATGAATCCACCTCTAGTGGCGTCTTCTTCTTGAAGGACCAATGATGTTCTTCAACTCTTCTATGTCCCTTCCTTGCCTTTGTTGCTCCTCCCTCATTGCTCTTTGATCTTCTCTTATTTCTTGAAGAGTGAGGGCGTGTTCATGGTGTTCCACCCTTAGTTGTTCCACATTATGGCTCAAATCTTCCAAGGAGGTGCTAAGTTGCTCCCAATAGTTGTTGGGAGGAAAGTGCATTCCATGAGGCATTTGTTGATGGTGAACCTCCTCTTGTTCTCCTTGAGGGCCGTGAGGAACTTCCCTTGTTTGCTCCATCCTTTTCTTGGTGATGGGCTTGTCTTCTTCTATGGAGGCATCTCCATCTATGATAACTCCGGCTGAATAACATAGATGGCATATGAGGTGAGGAATGCTAGCCGTGCCATGTATGAAGGTTTGTCAGCTATTTTGTAGAGTTCATTGGCTATGACTTCATGAACCTCTACTTCTTCACCAATCATGATGCTATGAACCATGATGGCCCGATCCACAGTAACTTCAGATCGGTTGCTTGTGGGGATGATGGATCTTTGAATGAACTCCAACCATCCTCTAGCTACAGGCTTGAGGTCCAGTCTTCTTAGTTGGACTGGCTTGCCTTTGGAGTCAACTCTCCATTGGGCGCCTTCCACACAAATGTCCCTAAGGACTTGGTCCAACCTTTGATCAAAGTTGACCCTTCTAGTGTAGGGGTGTTCATCACCTTGCATCATAGGCAAATGAAATGCCAACCTCACATTCTCCGGACTAAAATCCAAGTATTTCCCCCTAACCATGGTGATATAGTTTTTCGGACTTGGGTTCATACCTTGGTTATGGTTTCTAGTGATCCATGCATTGGCATAGAACTCTTGAACCATTAAAATTCCAACTTGTTGTATGGGGTTGGCTATGACTTCCCAACCTCTTCTTTGAATTTCAAGTCGGATTTCCGGATACTCATTCTTCTTGAGTTTGAAAGGGACCTCATGGATCACTTTCTTCTTTGCCACAACATCATAGAAGTGGTCTTGGTGGCTCTTGGAGATGAATCTCTCCTTCTTCCATGACTCGGAAGTGGAAGCTTTTGCCTTCCCTTTTCCTTTTCTTGAGGAAACTCCGGCCTTGGGTGCCATTGATGGTGAATGAAAAATAAAAAGCTTAGGCTTTTTACCACACCAAACTTAAAATTTGCTTGTCCCCAAGCAAAAAGAAAGAAGAGTAGAAGAAGAAGAAGAAAATATGGAGAGAGGGAGAAGAGAGGGTTCGGTTATGTGGGAGAATGTGGGTTTGTGTTGTGTGAAAATGTAAAAGAAAAGAAGGGTATTTATAGGGAGGGGGGAGGGTATAGGTTCGGCCATTTTGGGTGGGAAAGGGTGGGAAATTGAATTTGAATTTTTATGGAGGTAGGTGGGGTGTATGGGGAAGAGGAGGTTGATGTGAATGGTGAATGGGTAAATTGGGAGGAGGAATTGAGGTGATTGATGAAGAAGATGTTGGGAATTGTGACATGGGGAATCACATCACAAAAACTAGGATTGGGAAGTAAGGTGGGAATATGTTAGGTGAGGATCCTGTGGGGTCCACAGATCCTGAGGTGAGGATCCTGTGGGTTCCACAGATCCTGAGGTGAAAACAAATATCATTCCTTCACCATATAAGCATGTAACATGCCTCCATGCATCATTCTGGCGTTTAAACGCCCATTTGTGCATGTTCTGGGCGTTAAACGCCCATGTGATGCTTGTTTCTGGCGTTGAACGCCAGTTTCAAGCTTGTTTCTGGCGTTCAGCGCCAGATTGTCCTCTGTGTGCGCATCCTGGCGTTAAACGCCAGGTTGTTGCTTGTTCTGGGCGTTCAGCGCCAGGAAGATGCTCTGTTCTGGCGTTGAACGCCAGCCAGATGCTCCTTCTGGGCGCTGAACGCCAGCCCGTGCGCCTCCAGGGTGAAAAATTTTTTTCTTCTGTTTTTGACTCTGTTTTTAATTTTTTTGATTTTTTCTCGTGACTCCTCATGATCATGTACCTAATAAAACACAAAAATAACAAAGAAACAAAATAAAATAAAATTAGATAAATAAAATTGGGTTGCCTCCCAACAAGCGCTTCTTTAATGTCAATAGCTTGACAGTGGTTCTCATGGAACCACAAGGTGATCAGGTCAATTTAAGTGTGGTATTCCCAACACCAAACTTAGAGTTTGGATATGGGGTTTGAACACCAAACTTAGAGTTTGGTTGTGGCCTCACAACACCAAACTTAGAGTTTGACTGTGGAGGCTCTTCTTGACTCTGAACTGAGAGAAGCTCTTCATGCTTACTCTCTTTTGTCATAGAGGGATGGCCATGTGCTTGAAACACAAGGTATTCTCCATTCAATTGAAGGACTAATTCACCTCTGTTGACATCTATCACAGCTCCTGCTGTGGCTAGGAAAGGTCTTCCTAGGATGATGCATTCATCATCTTCCTTCCTAGTGTCTAGGATTATGAAATCAGTAGGGATGTAAAGGCCTTCAACCTTTACTAGCACGTCCTCTACTAATCCATAAGCTTGTCTCACTGACTTGTCTGCCAGTTGTAATGAGAACAAGGCAGGTTGTACCTCAATGATTCCCAGCTTCTCCATCACAGAGAGTGGCATAAGATTTATTCCTGACCCCAGATCACATAGAGCCTTTTCAAAGCTCATGGTGCCAATGGTACAAGGTATTAAGAACTTGCCAGGATCTTGTTTCTTTTGAGGTAGAGTTTGCTGAATCCAAGTGTCTAGTTCACTAATGAGTAAGGGAGGTTTACTTTCCCAAGTCTCATTACCAAATAGTTTGGCATTCAGCTTCATGATAGCTCCTAAATATAGAGCAGCTTGCTCTCCAATCACATCTTCATCCTCTTCAGAGGATGAATATTCTTCAGAGCTCATGAATGGCAGAAGGAGATTTAATGGGATCTCTATGGTCTCTAGATGAGCCTCAGATTCCTCTGGATCCTTAATAGGAAACTCCTTCATGCTTGAAGGACGTCCCAGGAGGTCTTTCTCCTTAGGATTTTCGTCCTCCTCCTCCCTAGTGCATTTGGTCACTTTGATTAAATCAATGGCCTTGCACTCTCCTTTTGGATTCTCTTCTGTATTGCTTGGGAGAATACTGGGAGGAGTTTCAATAACTTTCTTACTCAGCTGGCCCACTTGTGCTTCCAGATTTCTAATGGAAGATCTGGTTTCATTCATGAAACTGAAAGTGGCCTTTGACAGATCAGAGACTATGTTGGCTAAATTAGAATTGTTTTGTTCAGAGTTCTCTGTCTGTTGCTGAGAAGATGATGGATATGGCTTACTATTATTCAGCCTTGCACGTCCACCATTGTTAAAACCTTGATGGGGTTTTTGTTGATCCTTCCAGGAGAAATTCGAATGATTTCTCCATGATGAGTTATAGGTGTTTCCATAAGGTTCACCTAAGTAATTAACTTCTGCCATGGCAGGGTTTTCAGGATCATAAGCTTCTTCAGAAGCTACCTCTCTAGTACTGTTGGATGCATGTTGCAGTCCATTCAGATTCTGAGAGATCATGTTGACCTGTTGAGTCAACACTTTGTTCTGAGCCAATATGGCATTCAGAGCATCAATTTCAAGAACTCCTTTCTTCTGAGGGACCCCATTATTCACGGAATTCCTTTCAGAAGTATACATGAACTGGTTGTTTGCAATCATGTCAATGAGTTCTTGAGCCTCTTCAGGCGTTTTCTTCAGGTGAATAGATCCACCTGCAGAATGATCCAATGACATTTTCGAAAATTCAGAGAGACCATAATAGAATATATCTAATATGGTCCATTCTGAAAACATGTCAGATGGACATCTCTTGGTCAGCTGCTTATATCTTTCCCAAGCTTCATAGAGGGATTCACCATCTTTTTGTTTGAAGGTTTGAACATCCACTCTCAGCTTGCTCAGCTTTTGAGGAGGAAAGAACTTATCTAAGAATGCAGTGACAAGCTTATCCCATGAGTCCAGGCTGTCTTTGGGTTGTGAATCCAACCATACTCTAGCTCTGTCTCTTACAGCAAAAGGGAAAAGCAAGAGTCTGTAGACTTCAGGATTAACTCCATTTGTCTTTACAGTGTCACAGATCTGCAAGAACTCAGTTAAAAACTGGTAAGGATCTTCAGATGGAAGTCCATAAAACTTGCAGTTTTGTTGCATTAAAGCAACTAGTTGAGGCTTAAGCTCAAAGTTATTGGCTCCAATGGCAGGAATGGAGATGCTTCTTCCATCAAATTTGGATGTTGGCTTAGTGAAGTCACCAAGCATTCTCCTTACATCATTATTATTATTTTCGGCCATCACCTCTTGTGCTAATGTTTCTGAAAGGTTGTTTCTGGATTGTTGTAATTTAGCTTCTCTTAATTTTCTCTTCAGAGTCCTTTCAGGTTCTGGATCAATTTCAACAAGAGTGCCTTTATCCTTGTTCCTGCTCATATGAAAGAGAAGAAAACAAGAAAAGAAAAAGAAATCCTCTATGTCACAGTATAGAGATTCCTTTATGTTAGTAGAAAAAGAAGGGGGTAGAAGAATAAAGAGGGGGATTCGGATTTTTGGAGGAAGAGAGGTGAAGAGAAGTGTTAGTAATTAAATAATTAAATAAAAGGAGAAGAGAAAATTCGAAAATAATGTTTGAAAAGGGGTTAGTGATTTTCGAAAATTAGAGATAAAATGTAATTAAAATTAAAACATGAAACAATTAATTAAAAAAGAATTTTTGAAAAAGAGAGAGATATTTTCGAAAATAGGAAAGAGAAAAGTAGTTAGGTGGTTTTGAAAAAGATAAGAAACAAACAAAAGTTAGTTAGTTAATTGAAAAAGATTTGAAATCAAATTTGAAAAAGATAAGAAGATAGCAAATTAGATAAGATATTTTTTGAAATCAAATTTGAAAAAGATAAAAATTTTTGAAAAAGATAAAATTTTTGAAAAAGATAAGATAAAAGATAAAAGATTTAATTCAATAATTTTGAAATTATTTACTTCACTAACAAGAAACTACAAGATAAGATTCTAGAACTTAAAGATTGAACCTTTCTTAACAAGAAAGTAACAAACTTCAAATTTTGAACCAATCACATTAATTATTAGTGAATTTTCGAAAATTACATATAAAGATAAGAAAAAGATTTTGAAAACAATTTGAAAAATATTTTTGAAATTTTCGAAAATAAATAAAAATTTTGAAAAAGATATGATTTTGAAAAAGATTTTGAAAAGATAAGATTTTTAAAATTGAAATTTTGACTTGACTTGTAAGAAACAACTAATTTTGAAAATTTTTGACCAAGTCAAACCAAAATTTCGAAATTTTGGAGGGAAATAAGGAAAAGATATTTTTTGATTTTTGAATTTTTTTTAAGGAAAACACAAAAATGACCCAAAACATGAAAATTTTGGATCAAGACACAAGATGCATGCAAGAATGCTATGAATGTCAAGATGAACACCAAGAACATTTTGAAGATCATGATGAACATCAAGAACATAATTTTTGAAAAATTTTTTATGCAAAGGAAACATGCAAGACACCAAACTTAGAAATTTTTAATGCACGAAAAATATGAATGCAAAAATGCACATGAAAAACAAGAAAAGACACAAAACAAGAAATCATCAAGATCAAACAAGAAGACTTGTCAAGAACAACTTGAAGATCATGAAGAACACTATGAATGCATGAAATTTTCGAAAAAAATGCAAGAAAAATTTTTAAAGCATGCAATTGACACCAAACTTAAAAATCAACATAGGATTCAAACAAGAAACATAAAATATTTTTGATTTTTATGATTTTATGATTTTTTTGTATTTTTATTAATATTTTTCGAAAATAATGTTTTGAAAAACGAAAAATAAAAAGAAAAATTTTGAAAAAGATTTTTGAAAAAAAAAATTACCTAATCTGAGCAACAAGATGAACCGTCAGTCGTCCATACTCGAACAATCCCCGGCAACGGCGCCAAAAACTTGGTGGACGAAATTGTGATTCAACATCCTTAAGTTTGTATGGAATCTATCTTTTGAGCTTTAGTATGAATATACCCTTAGGACACTGTTTATTTTGAGATGAAGGCTTCTAAGGGGCAGCACCTGTGTGAGGTTTTCTTTATTGGAATTCACAACTCCGTTCAACTAACCAGCAAGTGTACTGGGTCGTCCAAGTAATACCTTACGTGAGTAAGGGTCGAATCCACAGAGATTGTTGGTATGAAGCAAGCTATGGTCACCTTGCAAATCTCAGTTAGGCAGATTAAAGGGTAATAGTGATAATTGGATTGTTAAATAAAAAGGAATAATAAAAAGGATAGAGATACTTATGTAGATTCATTGGTAGGAATTTCAGATAAGCGGAATGGAGGTGCTGCAGAGCTCTCGGACGCCTGCTCTCCTATTCCTTCTACTCAATCCTTCTTACTCCTTTCCATGGCAAGCTTTGTATAGGGGTTCACTATCAGCTATGGCTACTTTCATTCCTCTCGGGGAAATAACCTGTGCGGCTGTCACTCGCACAGCTAACCAGTCTGGAGGCATCACCCATGGTTGATAGCTACATCCCATCCTCGCAGTGAAAGCTAATGCACGCACTCTGTCACAGTATGGCCAATCACCGGTTGGTTCCCGCTCCTACTGGAATAGAATCCCTCTTTTGTGTTTGTCACTAACGCCCAGCAGGTTAAAGTTTGAAGCACGTCACAGTCATTCATGAACGGAATCCTACTCGGAATACCACAGACAAGGTGAGACTTTCCGGATTCCCAGGATCCTACTCGGAACACCACAGACAAGGTTGGACTTTCCGGATCCAGATGAATGCCGCCATCTATCTAGCTTATACCACGAAGATTCTGTTGGGGAATCTCAGAGATACACATTCAAGCCTTGTTGCATGTAGAACGGAAGTGGTTGTCAATCACGTGCGTTCATGAGTGAGAATGATGATGAGGGTTATCTAACTCATCACATTCATCATGTTCTTGAGTACGAATGAATATCTTGGAATAAGAATAGAAGAGATTTGAATAAAAGAAGATAGAATTTCATTAATACTTGAGGTACAGCAGAGCTCCACACCCTTAATCTATGGTGTGCAGAAACTCCACCGTTGAAAATACATAAGCATAAGGTTCAGGCATGGCCGAATGGCCAGCCCCCTAAAACGTGATCAATGATCTCCTAAGATGAAGAATAAAACAAAACTGAGACCAAAGATGTCTACTACATTAGTAAATCATCCTATTTATAATAAACTAGCTCCTAGGGTTTACATGAGTAAGTAATTGATGCATAAATCCACTTCCGGGGCCCACTTGGTGTGTGCTTGGGCTGAGCTTGATTTATCCACGAGCAGAGGCTCCTCTTGGAGTTGAATTTCGAGTTATGATGTGCTTTGGGCGTTCAACTCCGGATTATGACGTTTTTCTAGCGTTTAACTCCAGAAAGGAGCGTGTACTTGGCGTTCAACGCCAGTTTGCGTCGTCATTCTTCGAATAAAGTATGGACTATTATATATTGCTGGAAAGCCCTGGATGTCTACTTTCCAACGCCGTTGAGAGCGCGCCAATTGGAGTTCTGTAGCTCCAGAAAATCCATTTCGAGTGCAGGGAGGTCAGAATCCAACAGCATCAGCAGTCCTTTTGTCAGCCTTTTTCAGAGTTTTGCTCAAATCCCTCAATTTCAGTCAGAATTTACCTGAAATCACAGAAAAACACACAAACTCATAGTAAAGTCCAGAAATGTGAATTTAACATAAAAACTAATGAAAACATCCCTAAAAGTAGCTCAAACTTACTAAAAACTATATAAAAACAATGCCAAAAAGCGTATAAATTATCCGCTCATCACCAAGCTTTGTGATAATAGATGCAGGTATTAAGTTGATACTTGCCCCAAGATCACATAGAGCTTGCTTGGTACAATTACCCTCTAATGTGCATGGTATCATAAAGCTCCCGGGGTCTTTAAGCTTCTCAGGTAAGCTTTTCAGAATGACTGCACTGCATTCTTCAGTGAGGTAAACTTTTTCAGTTTCTCTCCAATCTTTCTTATGACTTAAGATCTCTTTCATGAACTTAGCATAAGAGGGTATTTGCTCAAGTGCTTCTGCAAACGGAATCTTTATTTCAAGAGTCCTGAGATAGTCTGCAAAGCGGGCAAATTACTTATCCTGTTCTGCTTGGCGGAGTTTTTGAGGATAAGGCATTTTGGCTTTATATTCCTCAACCTTAGTTGCTGCAGGTTTATTACCTACAGAAGTGGGTTGGGAAGCCTTTTTAGAAGGGTTGTTATCAACACCTGTATGTGACTGATCCCCCACTGGCATTTGAATGCCAGGGGTGGAAGCTGGAGTGGCGTTAGACGCCAACTCCTTATCTGTTACTGGCGTCTAAATGCCAGAACTGTGCTTCCTTTGGGCGTTCAACGCCGGATTCATGCTTTTTTCTGGCGTTGAACGCCAGGAATGAGCATGGTCTGGGCGTTCAACGCCAGCATTATTCCTCTCTGGGCTCTGATTGTCCTCAGAGGGATTTTGAGTGGCCATTTGTTCATTTCTTGGCTTCCTACTGCTTTGAAGTGAGGTATTTAATGTTTTCCCACTTCTTAATTGAATTGCATGGCATTCTTCTGCTATTTGTTTTGACAGTTGCTTTTCTGTTTGCTTTAACTGTACTTCCATATTCCTGTTGGCCATTCTTGTTTCCTGTAGTATTTCTTTGAATTCGGCTAGCTGCTGAGTTAGAAAGTCTAATTGCTGATTGAATTCATTAGCCTGATCTACAGGACTGAGCTCAGTAGTTACTGTTTTAGCTTCTTCTTTCATAGAAGATTCACTGCTTAGGTACAGATGCTGATTTCTGGCAACTGTATCAATAAGCTCTTGAGCTTCTTCAATTGTTTTTCTCATATGTATAGATCCACCAGCTGAGTGATATAGAGAAGTCTGAGCTTTTTCTGTTAGCCCATAGTAAAAGATGTCTAATTGCACCCACTCTGAAAACATCTCAGAGGGGCATTTTCTTAGCATCTCTCTGTATCTCTCCCAGGCATCATAAAGGGATTCATTATCTCCTTGTTTGAAGCCTTGGATGCGTAGCCTTAGCTGTGTCATCCGTTTTGGAGGGAAATAGTGATTCAGGAATTTTTCTGACAGCTGTTTCCATGTTTTTATGCTGTTCTTAGGTTGGTTATTTAACCACCTCTTAGCTTGATCTTTTACAGCAAATGGGAACAGTAATAATCTGTAGACATCCTGATCTACTTCCTTATCATGTACTGTGTCAGTAATTTGTAAAAATTGTGCCAGAAACTCTGTAGGTTCTTCCTGTGGAAGACCGGAATACTGGTAGTTTTGCTGCACCATGATAATGAGTTGAGGATTCAACTCAAACTACTAACTCCAATGGAGGGTATACAGATACTACTCCCATATGAAGCAGTAGTGGGGTTAGCATATGACCGCAGAGTCCTCCTGGACTGTTCATTTTCACTTAATTCCATGATGGAACAAGGGAGATGATATGTATGTTGATATTATTTATTTTATAGAAGTGAAATAAATAAAAACGGAATATATAAAAAATTTGAAAATATTTTGTGAAAATTTTTCGAAAAATTTTGAAATTGAAATCTGAATTTTATATAAAAATTTTGAAAATATAGTTTAAAATTAGTTAGAAAAGATATTTTTTTGAATTTTGAATTTTATGATGAAAGAGAAAAACACACAAAAGACACAAGACTTAAAATTTTTAGATCTAATGCTCCTTATTTTCGAAAATTTTGGAGGGAAAACACTAAGGAACACCAAACTTAAAAATTTTAAGATCAAAACACAAGAAAAACTCAAGAACACCTTGAAGATTCACAAGAATACAAGAACAAAAGAAAGAACACCAAACTTAAAATTTTTAGAAAACTTCACTAAATTTTCGAAAATTGAAGAAAAATTAACAATAAAACACCAAACTTAAAGTTTGGCACAAGATTAAATCAAGAAAAATTATTTTTAAAAGAAGTTTTGAAATAAAGATTCCCAATTACCAAGAACATAGACCAACGCTCTAGCCAATTGGGCAGAAAAGGTAACAATTGTTCTGAGCAGGTATATTTCTTTTTGGAAGACTAATGCTTTGGATTAGTACAAGAAAAACAAGAAAAGACACAGAACAAGAAAAACTCAAGATCAAACAAGAAAAATAAATAAGAACAACTTGAAGATCAATGAAGAACAAAGAACACAAGTTCAAAAATTTTAAAGAAAAATATCAAATATGTAATTGACACCAACTTAAAACAAGACACTAAACTCACGAAAAACTTAAAAATTGATAAAGAAAAATAATATTTTTGAAAAATTTTTAAAAAGGGAGAATAAAAGATGCAATTCTAGTAAAAAGAAAGGATAAATTCTTCCTAATCTAAGCAACAAAATAAACCTTTAGTTGTTCAAACTCGAATAATCCCCGGCAACGGCGCCAAAAACTTGGTGCACGAATTCGCAATCCGTACAACTAACCAGCAAGTGCACTGGGTCGTCCAAGTAATACCTTACGTGAGTAAGGGTCGATCCCACGGAGATTATTGGTTTGAAGCAAGCTATGTTTATTTTATTAATCTTAGTCAGGATACCAATAGAGTTCTTTAGCCTCGTATAAAGTAAAAAGGGCATAAAATAAATAGTTGTTACTTGTTGTGCAGTAATAGGGAATATGTTGAAGTTTTGGAGATGCTTTGTCCTCTGAATTCCTGCAATGTAATATTCAACTCAATTGTTTGTAAAGCCCGTCTACGGCAAGCTGTATGTAGGGTGTCACCATTGTCAGTGGCTACCTCCCATCCTCTCAGTGAAAACGGTCCAGATGCTCTGTCACAGCACGGCTAATCAGCTGTTGGTTCTCGATCATGTTGGAATAGGATCCATTGATCCTTTTGCGTTTGTCATCACGCCTAGCAATCGCAAGTTTGAAGCTCGTCACAGCCATTCAATCCTTGAATCCTACTCGGAATACCACAGACAAGGTTTAGACCTTCCGGATTCTCAAGAGTGGCCGCCATCAATTCTAGCTTATACCGCGGAGATTCTGATTAAGGAATCTAAGAGAAGCTCATTCAGTCTGATGTAGAACGGAGGTGTTTGTCAGGCACACGTTCATGGATTGAGGGAGGTGATGAGTGTCACGGATCATCACCTCCTTCATAATTAAGCGTGAATAAACATCTTAGATCAGAACACACACACGTTTGAGTGAAATAGAAACAATTGCATTAATTCATCGAGACGCTGCAGAGCTCCTCACCCCCAACAATAGAGTTTAGAGACTCATGCCGTCAAAGTGTACAAAATTCAAATCTGAAAATGTCATGAGGTACAAAATAATTCTCTAAAAGTTGTTTAAATAGTAAACTAGTAACCTAGGTTTACAAAAAATGAGTAAACTAAGATAATTGGTGCAGAAATCCACTTCTGGGGCCCACTTGGTGTGTGCTGGGGCTAAGACTAAAGCTATCCACGAGCTGAGGCTTTTCTTGGAGTTGAACTCCAAGTTATAACGTGTTTTGGGCGTTCAACTCCGGATCATGACGTGTTTCTGGCGTTTAACTCCAGACAGCAGCATGTACTTGGCGTTCAACGCCAAGTTACGTCGTCTATCTTAGCGCAAAGTATGAACTATTATATATTGCTGGAAAGCCCTGGATGTCTACTTTCCAACGCCGTTGAGAGCGCGCCAATTGGACTCCTGTAGCTCCAAAAACTTCATTCCGAGTGCAGGGAGGTCAGGATCCAACAGCATCAACAGTCCTTTTTCAGCCTAACTCAGATTTTTGCTCAGCTCCCTCAATTTCAGCCAGAAATTACCTGAAATAACAGAAAAACACACAAACTCATAGTAAAGTCCAGATGTGTGAATTTTGCCTAAAAACTAATAATATTCTACTAAAATCTAATTAAAACATACTAAAATCTACATGAAATTACCCCCAAAAAGCGTATAAAGTATCCGCTCATCAGCAGGCGACACGTACGTATGCAGCACGCGTACGCGTGGGTCACGGAATTTTCTTAATGATGCATAAGCGTCAGGCACACGTCCACGTGCCCCGGGATATTGCGCGATTCGTGCGAAGGCAGCCATGCGCACACATAACTCTCTGTTCGCATGCCTTGGGCACCAATATTTTCATACGACGCATGCGCGTCATGCACGCGCACGCGTGGGTGAACATTTGTGCAAATGACGCGCACGCGTACGCGTGGTCAATTTTATTCGTCTAGCACACTTCCATCCCCAAACCAGCACAACTCTCTGCCCAAACACATATTTACGTCGAATTTCAAGGTCACGCGTACGCGTCACTGATGCGCACTCGTGGAAGGCAAAAAGTGCGAACGACGCGCACGCATGGGTTACGTGTATGCGTTATGCGGCTTGTGCTTCCAGCAAGCTTCCAGTGCTACTCCCGCTCAACATATATATGACGTGTATGCGTCAGCGAGGCTTGCGCGTCATGTGCTCTTTTTTTTCGGTTCCTGTTCTAAAATAGCTACATGATCATAAAATTAGTAAAAACTCAATAAAAATCAAATAAGTAAGAAAACTACTACTATGAAAAATAAAAATAGCTAAGGATACGAAATTATTGGGTTGCCTCCCGACAAGCGCTTCTTTATCGTCACTAGCTTGACGGTCAGCTCCTCTAAAGAGGAGGATCATAGGGGCTCAGCTCTTCACCCCTTACTTTGAACTTCTTTCCTATGTTTCCATAACGTAGCTCAATATGCTCCAGAGAGAGGATTCTAGTTACTGTATAAATCCACTTTGGATTACTAGTCAACACCACCTTCATTCCTGGGGAGAAACCTTCAGTGGGGATCTTTTTGTTTCTCCATCCTCTGGGTACTTTCTTCTCTTTGGGAACCTCTTCCTTGGTAGATGATGCATTACCAACACCAAACTTAGGTTTGATGTCAGGAGGAATTTTATTGATTGTTACCAAGGGAAGTTTGAGCTGCAGATTCTGCTGTATATCATCATGGGGTTTTTAAAGGGTTGGATCAATAAGCTCAATCTGCATGCACCTCTCTTCTTCAACTGTCGAATGTACCTCTCTGAAAACATGAAAGACTAGTTGCTCATCATGTACTCTAAGCACTAATTCACCCACTTCTATATCAATCAGAGCTCTTCCAGTGGTTAGGAATGGTCTTCCTAGAATTATAGAGGCATTCTCATCCTCCCCCTGTGTCAAGAATCACAAAGTCTACTGGGAGGAAGAACTTACCCACTTTGACTAGAATATTCTCCACTAATCCGTATGCAGGCCTCATAGATTTATCGAAAATCTGTAATGCTATTTTTGTGGGTTGTGCCTCTTGGATTTGCAGCTTCTTCATCACAAACAAGGGCATCAAATTGATGCTTGCTCCCAGAACACATAATGCTTTCTCAAAGGTGGTGCTCCCAATGGTGCATGGAATTTGAAAGCTCCCTGGATCTGGCATCTTCCTTGAAAAGTTATTTTGAATTACGACACTATATTCCTTAGTCAAGACTACTATCTCATCTCCCTTTAAACACTTTTTCTTTGACAACAGCTCCTTCATGAACTTGACATAGATAGGCATTTGCTCCAAAACCTCAGCAAAAGGAATATTGATTTGTAACTTTCTGAACACTTCCAAGAACTTTGAAAACTGCTTGTCCTTGGTCTCCTTTTGAAGTCTCTGAGGATACGGCATCTTAGGCTTTTACTCAGGAGACTTTGGCAGTGTAGGATAAGTGTCAAGAGAGTCTGGGAATGGGTTGTCTGCACGCTTTGGAGGGGCGTGCTCTACTTCTTCCTTCTTCTCCTCTGGAGCTTCTTTTTCAACTAACTCTTCATTGACCTTGGTCTCAGTGCCAGCTACTTCACCACTTCTCAGTTGAATAACCTTGCAATCTTTTTCAACTGGTTCCTCATTACTTTGTACTTCCATACTTGCCACTTGTCCACTTATCAAGGTGATAGCCTTGCATTCCTCTCTTAGATTTGGAATTGTGTTACCAGGAAGGTTATCAGTTATCCTCTGATCAATTTCATTAACTCTGGTGGCTATTTGACCCATTTGAATCTCCAAATTCTTGATCGATGCTCTGGTTTCCTACGCAAAACTCTTTATCATTTCCCAATTAGAATCTTCTTGGGATTTAGATTTTTCCTGTGGAGGTGGTTGTTGTTGGTGAGATTGAAATTGGCGGTTATTGTAGTTGTTCTGTTAGAAGCTGTCCTGAGAATTATTGTTGAAGTTCTGAGGTCTCTGAGGTTGGTCTCTCCACCCAAAATTTGGATGATTTCTCCACCCTTGATTGTAGGTCTGAGAATAGGGATCATTATCGGGATTTCTAGGAGCATGATGAGCGGATAATTTGTACGCTTTTTGGCATTGTTTTTAGTATGTTTTTAGTATCTTTTAGTTAGTTTTTAGTATATTTTTATTAGTTTTTAATTAAAATTCACTTTTCTGGACTTTACTATGAGTTTGTGTGTTTTTCTATGATTTCAGGTATTTTCTGACTGAAATTGAAGGTTCTGAGCAAAAATCTGATCCAGAGACTGAAAAGGACTGCAGATGCTGTTGGATTCTGACCTCCCTGCACTCGAAGTGGATTTTCTGGAGCTACAGAAGCCCAATTGGCGCGCTCTCAACGGCATTAAAAAGTAGACATCCTGGGCTTTCCAGCAATATATAATAGTCCATACTTTGCCCAAGATTTGATGGCCCAAACCGGCGCTCAAAGTCACCTACAGAAATTCCAGCGTTAAACGCCGGAACTGGCATGAAATTTGGAGTTAAACGCCCAAACTGGCATGAAAGCTGGCGTTTAACTCCAGAAAAGGTCTCTACACGAAATTCCTTCATTGCTCAGCCCAAGCACACACCAAGTGGGCCCAGAAGTGGATTTTTCTGTCATTTACTCATTTCTGTAAACCTTAGGATTACTAGTTTACTATTAATAGGATCTTTGGACATTGTATCCGTACCTCATGACCTCATAACATTTCTTACACGTTTCTTTCCACAGTATGAGTCTCTAAACCCCATGGTTGGGGGTGAGGAGCTCTGCTGTGTCTTGATGGATTAATGCAATTACTACTGTTTCTTATTCAATCATGCTTGCTTCGATTCTAAGATAACACTTGTTCTTAATCCGGACGAATGTGATGATCCGTGACAATCATCATCATTCTCAACCATGAACATGTGCCTGACAACCACCTCTGTTCTATTTTAGATTGAGTAGTTATCTCTTGGGTTCTTTAATCGGAATCTTCGTGGTATAGGCAAGAACTGATGGCGGCATTCAAGAGAATCCGGAAGGTCTAACCTTGTCTGTGGTATTCTGAGTAGGATTCAGTGATTGAATGACTGTGACGTGCTTCAAACTCTAACCTGCTGGGCGTTAGTGACAGACGCAAAAGAGGGATTCTATTCCAGCAGGGGCGGGAACCAAACCGGTGATTGGCCGTACTGTGACAGAGTGCGTGAGCATTAGCTTTCACTGCGAGGATGGGAGGTAGCTGCTGACAACAATGAAACCCTACACAGCTTGCCATGGAAGGAGCCTTGCGTGTTTGATGAAGAAGACAGTAGGAAAGCAGAGATTCAGAGGATGGAGCATCTCCAAGCCTCAACCTATTCTCCATTACTGCAATACAAGTAACCATTTCATGTTCTTTTGCTTTTTACAATCAATCCTGATAATTTCTGATATCCTGACTAAGATTTACAAGATAACCATAGCTTGCTTCAAGCCGACAATCTCCGTGGGATCGACCCTTGCTCACGCAAGGTATTACTTGGACGACCCAGTGCACTTGCTGGTTAGTTGTGCGGAGTTGCAAAAGTGTGATTGCAATTTCGTGCACCAAGTTTTTGGCGCCGTTGCCGGGGATTGTTCGAGTTTGGACAACTGACGGCTTATCTTGTTGCTTAGATTAGGACTGTTTTTGTTTTTGTTGGTTTAGAGTCTTATAGTTGAGTCTAGTTTCATATTCTAAGTTTGGTGTCAATTGCATGCTTTTGTTTTTCTTTTAAATTTCGATTTTTGCATGTTCTTAGTCCCTTTTTGATTCATAAAAATTCTAAGTTTGGTGTCCTCTTTGTGTTTTTCTCTTAAAATTTTCGAAAAAATTAGTGTTTGATTTCTAAAAATTTTAAGTTTGGTGTCTTTTTGTGTTTTTCTCTTTCCTCTTTTTAAAAATCAAATCTTTTTCATAAAAGTTTTTCAATCATATCTTTTTAATTGCTATTTTCAAAATCTTTTTAATTAACTAATTGATTCAGTTCTCAATTTACTTTGATCTTATTTTCTTTTTGATTTTCGAATTTTTATTTTAATTTTCCTTTGTTTTATTTTATTTTTTTTATTTTATTTTTTTTCGTTAATTCAAAAAAAAATTTATAAATAAACAAAATTTATCTCTTTGCAATCATTATCATTTCCCTTTTGTCCATTATGGACTTAAGTGGAATTAATCAGTCCAAAAGGACTCTGGGGTCATATGCTAACCCCATTACAGCTGCATATGGGAGTAGCATCTGCACACCTCCCATCAAAGCAAGCAGCTTTGAGCTAAACCCTCAACTCATTATCATAGTGCAGCAAAATTGCCAGTATTCCGGTCTTCCACAGGAAGAACCTACTGAGTTTCTGGCACAGTTCTTACAAATTGCTGACACAGTACATGATAAAGAGGTGGATCAGGATGTCTACAGACTATTACTGTTTCCATTTACTGTAAAAGATCAAGCCAAAAGGTGGTTGAATAACCAACCTACAGCAAGCATAAAGACATGGAAATAGTTGTCAGACAAATTCCTGAATCATTTTTACCCCCCAAAGAGGATGACACAGCTAAGGCTGGACATCCAAGGCTTTAAACAAGAGGATAATGAATCCCTTTATAATGCCTGGGAGAGGTATAGAGGTATGCTAAGGAAATGTCCCTCTGAAATGTTTTCAGAGTGGGTACAGTTAGACATTTTCTACTATGGGCTTACAGAAAAAGCTCAGATGTCTTTAGACCACTCAGCTGGTGGATCTATACACATGAGGAAGACAATTGAAGAAGCTCAAGAGCTTATAGACACTGTTGCTAGAAACCAATATTTGTACTCTAGCAATGAGTTCTCTCCAAAAGAGGAAGTCATGACCGTAGTCAATGACCCTCATCCTCAAGAACAGATAATTGAGCTTAATCAACAATTGCTCCGGATGACTGAACAGTTAGCAGAATTTAAAGAGATGCTCTATGAAACTAAAGTTGCTAACAAGAACATAGAACTGCAGTTGAATCAAGCAAAACAGCAAATATCTAAACAGATAACAGAGGAATGTCAAGCAGTTCAACTGAGGAGTGGGAAGACACTGAATAACACTGCTCAAAGCAGTAAAAAGTCAGTAAAGGAACAATTGACAGAGGATAGCCAAACCACTATCCAAAATCCCTCTGAGGACAGTAAGAGCCCAGAGAGGAATACTAATGGCGTTCAAACGCCAGAAAGGGAGGGAAAGCTGGCGTTAAACGCCCATTCCCTGCCCAGTTCTGGCGTTCAAACGCCAGAAAAGGGAGAAAATTTGGCGTTAAACGCCCAATGGGTAGCCAAGTCTGGCGTTCAAACGCCACAAAGGGGTCAGACACTTGCAAGTGCTGATAACAACCCCCTTAAGCATGCTTCTTCAACCACTTCTGTAAGGAATAAACCTGCAGCAACTAAGGTTGAAGAATATCAAGCCAAAATGCCTTATCCTCAGAAACTCCGCAAAGCGGAACAGGATAAGCAATTTGCCCGCTTTGCAGACTATCTAAGGACTCTTGAAATAAAGATTCCGTTTGCAGAGGCACTTGAGCAAATACCTTCTTATGCTAAGTTCATGAAAGAAATCTTAAGTCATAAGAAGGATTGGAGAGAAACTGAAAAGGTGTTTCTCACTGAAGAATGCAGTGCAGTCATTCTGAAAAGCTTACCAGAAAAGCTTCAAGATCCAGGAAGCTTTATGATACCATGCACATTAGAAGGTGCTTGCACCAAGACAGCCCTATGTGATCTTGGAGCAAGCATCAATCTAATACCTGCATCCACTATCAGAAAGCTTGGGTTGACTGGAGAAGTCAAACCAACCCGGATATGCCTCCAACTTGCTGATGGCTCAATTAAATATCCATCAGGCATAATAGAGGATATGATTATCAAGGTTGGGCCATTTGCCTTTCCAACTGACTTTGTAGTGCTGGAAATGGAGGAGCACAAGAGTGCAACTCTCATTCTAGGAAGACCTTTCCTAGCAACTGGACGAACTCTCATTGATGTACAAAAGGGGGAAATAACCTTGAGAGTCAATGAGGATGAGTTCAAGTTGAATGTTGTTAAAGCTATGCAACATCCAGACACATCAAATGACTGCATGAGCACTGATATTATTGACTCTTTGGTGGAGGAGGTCAATATGACTGAAAGTCTTGAATCAGAGCTAGAGGACATCTTTAAAGATGTTCAGCCTTATCTTGAGGAACTAAAGGAAATAAAAGAAATTCCGAAAATTCCTCAGGAAGAAGACAAGCCTCCTAAACCAGAGCTCAAACCACTACCACCATCCCTGAAATATGCATTTCTGGGAGAAGGTGACACTTTTCTAGTGATCATAAGCTCTGCTTTAAATCCACAGGAAGAGGAAGCACTAATTCAAGTGCTAAGGACGCACAAGACAGCTCTTGGGTGGTCCATAAGTGATCTTAAGGGCATTAGCCCAGCAAGATGCATGCACAAGATCCTATTGGAGGATGATGCTAAGCCAGTGGTTCAACCACAAAGGCGGCTAAATCCAGCCATGAGGGAGGTGGTGCAGAAAGAGGTCACTAAGTTACTAGAGGCTGGGATTATTTATCCTATTTCTGACAGCTCCTGGGTGAACCCTGTCCATGTTGTCCCCAAGAAGGGAGGCATAACAGTGGTTCATAATGAAAAGAATGAACTGGTTCCTACAAGGACAGTTACAGGGTGGCGTATGTGTATTGACTACAGAAGGCTCAATACAGTCACCAGAAAGGATCATTTTCCTTTACTATTCATAGACCAGATGCTAGAAAGACTAGCAGGTCATGAATACTACTGCTTTTTGGATGGCTATTCAGGTTACAACCAAATTGCAGTAGATCCTCAGGACCAAGAGAAAACAGCATTTACATGTCCTTCTGGAGTATTTGCCTACAGGAGGATGCCTTTTGGTCTGTGCAATGCACCTGCAACCTTTCAGAGGTGCATGCTCTCTATCTTCTCAGATATGGTAGAGAAATTTCTGGAAGTCTTCATGGATGACTTTTCAGTATTTGGAGACTCATTCAGCTCCTGCCTTAACCATCTAGCACTTGTTCTGAAAAGATGCCAAGAGACCAACCTAGTTTTAAACTGGGAAAAATGTCACTTTATGGTGACTGAAGGAGTTGTCCTTGGACATAAAATTTCAAACAAGGGAATAGAGGTGGATCAAGCTAAAGTTGAAGTAATTGAAAAATTACCACCACCTACCAATGTTAAGGCAATCAGAAGCTTTCTGGGGCATGCAGGATTCTACAGAAGGTTCATAAAGGATTTTTCGAAAATTGCCAAACCTCTGAGTAATCTGCTAGCTGCTGACACACCATTTATCTTTGATAAGGAGTGTTTGCAGGCGTTTGAGACCCTGAAAGCTAAGCTGGTCACAGCACCAGTCATCTCTGCACCAGACTGGACTTTACCATTTGAACTAATGTGTGATGCCAGTGACCATGCCATTGGTGCAGTATTGGGACAAAGGCATGGTAAGCTTCTGCACGTCATTCATTATGGCAGCCGTATTCTAAATGAGGCACAGAAGAACTACACAACCACAGAAAAGGAGTTACTTGCAGTGGTTTATGCCATTGACAAGTTCAGATCTTATTTAGTAGGATCAAAAGTGATTGTGTACACTGACCATGCTGCTCTTAAATATCTACTCACAAAGCAGGATTCAAAGCCCAGGCTCATAAGATGGGTGTTGCTTCTGCAAGAGTTTGATATAGAAATAAGAGACAGAAAAGGGATAGAGAATCAAGTAGCTGATCACCTGTCAAGGATAGAACCAGTAACAGGAGCATCCCTCCCTCCTACTGAGATCTCTGAAACCTTTCCGGATGAGCAATTGTTTGCTGTTCAGGAAGTTCCGTGGCTTGCAGACAGTGCAGACTATAAAGGTTCTCCTTCTGTAACCATGGAGAGGAAGCATGAAGAGCTTCTCTCAAAACAGAGTCAAACAGAGCCCCCACAGTCAAACTCTAAGTTTGGTGTTGGGAGGCCACCACCAACTTCTAAGTTTGGTGTTGAACCCCCACATTCAAACTCTAAGTTTGGTGTTGGGAGGTTCCAACATTGCTCTAAGCCTCCGTGAGGCTCCATGAGGGCCCACTGTCAAGCTACTGACATTAAAGAAGCGCTTGTTGGGAGGCAACCCAATGTTTTATAATTAACTATTTCCTTTTGTTATTTTATGTTTTTTGTAGGTTGATGATCATGAGAAGTCACAAAATCAATTGAAAAAGCAAAAACAGAATGAAAAACAGGAAGAAAAACAGCACACCCTGGAGGAAGAACTCACTGGCGTTTAAACGCCAGTGAGGCTAGCAGTTGGGCGTTTAACGCCCAGTCTGGCACCATTCTGGGCGTTTAACGCCAGAAAGAGGCACCAGACTGGCGTTAAACGCCAGAAAAGGGCAAGAACCTGGCGTTAAACGCCAGGAATGGGCACCAGCCCGGCGTTTAACGCCAGAAATGGCTCAAAACGCGATTTTTGATGCCATTTGGTGCAGGGATGACTTTTCCTTGACACCTAAGGATCTGTGGACCCCACAGGATCCCCACAAACCCCTCCCCTATCAAATCCCATCTCTCTCTTCACCACTCACCTCCATAAAACCCCACTTACCTCACCATCCAAATTCAAACCACTACTTCTTCCCCTTTTGGCCTAACCACAAAGCCATCTCCCTCGCCTCCATTTCTTCTTCTTCTACTCTCTTCTTTCTTCTTTTGCTCGAGGACGAGCAAACCTTTTAAGTTTGGTGTGGTAAAATCATTGCTTTTTGTTTTTCCATAACCATTTATGGCATCCAAAGCCGGTTCAACTGAGAAGGCATAACCTCAAGCCCATCACTAAGAAGAAGATGGAGCAAACAAGAGACCCCTCTCATCAAGAAATCCCTGAGATACCTCAAGGGATGCACTTTCCTCCACAAGACTACTGGGAGCAAATTAACACCTCCCTAGGAAAATTAAGTTCCAACATGGGACAACTAAGGGTGGAGCACCAAGAACATGCCATCCTCCTCCATGAAATTAGAAAAGATCAAAGGATCATGAGAGAGGAGCAACAAAGACAAGGAAGAGACATTGAGGAGCTCAAGCACTCTATAGGATCTTCAAGAGAAAGAAAGAGCTGCCATCACTAAGGTGGACCCGTTCTTTAATCTCCTTGTTCTTTATTTTTCTGTTTTTCGAATTTTAGTGCTTTATGTTTATCCATGTTTGTGTCTTATGATCATTAGTATCTATGCCTTAAAGCTATGAATATGAATCCATCACCTTTCTTAAATGAAAACTGTTTTTATCACAAAAGAACAAGAAGTACAAGATTTCAAATTTATCTTTAAAACTAGCTTAATTAGTTTGATGTGGTGACAATACTTTTTGTTTTCTGAATGTATGCTTGAACAGTGCATATGTCTTTTGAATTTGTTGTTCATGAATGTTAAAATTGTTGGCTCTTGAAAGAATGATGAAAAAGGAGACATGTTACTGAGGATCTGAAAAATCATAAAAATGATTCTTGAAGCAAGAAAAAGCAGTGAATACAAAACAAAAAAAAAAGAAGGAGAAAAACGAAAAAAAAAGGGGAGAAAGAAAAAGAAAAGAAAAAGAAAGAAATAAAGTTGTAATCCAAGGCAAAAAGAGTGTGCTTAAGAACCCTGGACACCTCTAATTGGGGACTTTAGCAAAGCTGAGTCACAATCTGAAAGGGTTCACCCAATTATGTGTCTGTGGCATGTATGTATCCGGTGGTAATACTGGAAGACAGAGTGCTTTGGGCCACGGCCAAGACTCAATAAGTAGCTGTGTTCAAGAATCATCATACTTAACTAGGAGAATCAATAACACTATCTGGATTCTAAGTTCCTAAAGAAGCCAATCATTCTGAATTTCAAAGGATAGAGTGAGATGCCAAAACTGTTCGGAGGCAAAAAGCTACTAGTCCCGCTCATCTAATTTGGAGCTAAGTTTCATTGATATTTTGGAGTCTATAGTATATTCTCTTCTTTTTATCCTATTTTGATTTTCAGTTGCTTGGGGACAAGCAACAATTTAAGTTTGGTGTTGTGATGAGCGGATAATTTGTACGCTTTTTGGCATTGTTTTTAGTATGTTTTTAGTATCTTTTAGTTAGTTTTTAGTATATTTTTATTAGTTTTTAATTAAAATTCACTTTTCTGGACTTTACTATGAGTTTGTGTGTTTTTCTGTGATTTCAGGTATTTTCTGACTGAAATTGAAGGTTCTGAGCAAAAATCTGATCCAGAGACTGAAAAGGACTGCAGATGCTGTTAGATTCTGACCTCCCTGCACTCGAAGTGGATTTTCTGGAGCTACAGAAGCCCAATTGGCGCGCTCTCAACGGCATTGGAAAGTAGACATCCTAGGCTTTCCAGCAATATATAATAGTCCATACTTTTCCCAAGATTTGATGGCCCA
Source organism: Arachis stenosperma (assembly GCF_014773155.1). Taxonomy (NCBI): domain Eukaryota; kingdom Viridiplantae; phylum Streptophyta; class Magnoliopsida; order Fabales; family Fabaceae; genus Arachis; species Arachis stenosperma. Next base: position 109,084,171 of record NC_080381.1, on the reverse strand, counting down.
AACCGGCGCTCAAAGTCACCTACAGAAATTCCAGCGTTAAACGCCGGAACTGGCATGAAATTTGGAGTTAAACGCCCAAACTGGCATGAAAGCTGGCGTTTAACTCCAGAAAAGGTCTCTACACGAAATTCTTTCATTGCTCAGCCCAAGCACACACCAAGTGGGCCCGGAAGTGGATTTTTCTGTCATTTACTCATTTCTGTAAACCTTAGGATTACTAGTTTACTATTAATAGGATCTTTGGACATTGTATCCGTACCTCATGACCTCATAACATTTCTTACACGTTTCTTTCCACAGTATGAGTCTCTAAACCCCATGGTTGGGGGTGAGGAGTTATGCTGTGTCTTGATGGATTAATGCAATTACTACTGTTTCGTATTCAATCATGCTTGCTTCGATTCTAAGATAACACTTGTTCTTAATCCGGATGAATGTGATGATCCGTGACAATCATCATCATTCTCAACCATGAACATGTGCCTGACAACCACCTCTGTTCTATTTTAGATTGAGTAGTTATCTCTTGGGTTCTTTAATCGGAATCTTCGTGGTATAGGCAAGAACTGATGGCGGCATTCAAGAGAATCCGGAAGGTCTAACCTTGTCTGTGGTATTCTGAGTAGGATTCAGTGATTGAATGACTGTGACGTGCTTCAAACTCTAACCTGCTGGGCGTTAGTGACAGACGCAAAAGAGGGATTCTATTCCAGCAGGGGCGGGAACCAAACCGGTGATTGGCCGTACTGTGACAGAGTGCGTGAGCATTAGCTTTCACTGCGAGGATGGGAGGTAGCTGCTGACAACAGTGAAACCCTACACAGCTTGCCATGGAAGGAGCCTTGCGTGTTTGATGAAGAAGACAGTAGGAAAGCAGAGATTCAGAAGACGGAGCATCTCCAAGCCTCAACCCATTCTCCATTACTGCAATACAAGTAACCATTTCATGTTCTTTTGCTTTTTACAATCAATCCTGATAATTTCTGATATCCTGACTAAGATTTACAAGATAACCATAGCTTGCTTCAAGCCGACAATCTCCGTGGGATCGACCCTTGCTCACGCAAGGTATTACTTGGACGACCCAGTGCACTTGCTGGTTAGTTGTGCGGAGTTGCAAAAGTGTGATTGCAATTTCGTGCACCAGAGCACTCCCCATGTAATTGACCTGTTCAGAAGAGAATTGGGCATAATCATAAGTATCATTTTGTACAAAGTTACCTGTCATGTCATAAGAGACCTCTTGAGGTGGATCTTGGGTGTTGATAGCTGAGACTTGCATGCCACCCATGTGTTGAGTAAGTAGACTTATTTCTTGAGACATAAGCTTGTTTTGAGCAAGAATAGCATTAAGAGCGTCTACTTCCATGACACCCTTCTTCTAAGGAGCCTCAAAGTTCACAGGATTCCTGTTAGATGAGTATAAGTATTGATTGCTAGCAACCAATTCAATAAGCTCAACAGTCTCCTCCAGTATCTTTTTCTTATGCAATGAACCTCCTGCAGAATTATCTAAGCACATCTTGGACATTTCACCCAAACCTTCATAAAAGATGTCTAGTTGGGTCCACTTGTATCTCTCCCAAGCTTCATACAGAGTTTCACCATCTTTCTGCCTGATGGTCTGAACCTCCACCCTAAGCTTAGTCAGCTTCTTTGGTGGGAAAAAATTAGTGAGAAACTCAGTAACAACCTTGTTCCAAGTATCCAGACTCTCCTTAGGTTGGGAATCTAGCCATAGCTTTGCTCCATCCCTTAGAGCAAACGGGAAGAGCATTAGATTGTACATCTCTGGGTTTACTCCATTTGTCTTCACAGTATCATAAATCTGCAGAAAATTGGAAATAAATTGATTTGGGTCTTCGTGGCGAAGACCATGATACTGGCAGTTTTGTTGCACCAGGGTGACCAATTGTGGCTTCAACTCAAAGTTGTTCACAGCTATAGGAGGCACCACAATGCTTTTTCCATAAAAATCTACAGTAGGAGCAGAATAAGAGCCAAGCACTCTCTTTTGTTGCTCATTCCCATTTGGATTTGCCACATTAGCATTAGTAGCCTCGTTAGGATCCATAATGGATTCTGCAGCCTTGTAAAGTCTTGCTTGTTGTAAACGTCACCTGAAAGTCCTTTCAGGTTCAGGATCAAAGTCTAAGAGATGTTATTTGTCTCTGTTCATGCGCATAAACAAACAGAAGACAAGAAAAGATGGGAATCTCTACGTCAGAGTGTAGAGAATTCCTATTGAGGTGACCTGAACTAGGAAATACCAAACTTAATTTTAGAAATTACTAAAAATATTAGTGATAATAAAATTTTTTTTTCGAAGATATTTAAAGCAAAATTTAAATAAAATTAAAAATAAAACGCCTAATCTAAGCAATCAAACAACTAATAGTTGTTAATCACTATTAATCCCCGGCAACGGCGCCAAAAACTTGGCGCGGTGATTTTACAACCCACAAACTAACCGGCAAGATAATCGATCTGAATTCACTACCCCTTTCAAAAATTAGTGAATTAGTTTTTTTGGCAAGCGTACCAAAATTATCGCCAAGTAATAACCCACAGTGGAGTGGGATCGTATCCACAGAGATTAGCAAATCCAAGCAGTTTTAATTGATTGATGAATTAGTTAAGCAGATCACTAAGATTGTGAGGTGCAGAATTGTAAATGATGACATAAATGTAAATGACTAGAATATAAAGAAAAGCAATAAAGTGCAGAAATGAAAATTACAAAATGTAAAGTGCTGAATCATAAATGACTTGAATGTAAATGGGAGTGGGGAATTGCTGAATGTAAAATTAAGCTGTAAAGAAATGGATAGATAAAAATGGGGAAATTCATTGAGATTGGAAGATGTTGTCTCTTTGGATCAAATCTAGCTTAAATCATGCAACTCATTGACCTATTGGCAATTATGATTGATTGAGCCCCAATCCCTTGGTGACTCAATCTCTCAGATCTTGATCAATAGCCAATTTCTTGGTCTCATTGCTCATGAAGAGAGATATGCTTAGTCCCTGATTATACCACACACCCTCATAGGTTCAGGTAGAGAGGGGATTATATGTCACATATCCCATCACCAAAACCCAGATTCTACTCAAGTGTGAGAAGGGATTTCAAGCATGGTTTCATGTTTCCTTTCCCAAGGTTCCCATGAAACCCAATTGCATTCAATCTCTTTCCCAAGATAATTGAATACTAAGCATTAAGAATGAAATTCCTTCTAGCAAATCAAAGAGAAGATGAAGAGAAGAAGAATTTCACTATTATCAATCCTTCAAGTACAACAGAGCTCCCTCTCTCAATGAGAGGGAAGTTAGCTACTCATAGCTTAAAAAGTACTCAAAAGTGGAGTGTAAAAGTGGATCTAGAACTAACTGCTTAACCCCTCTTCAGTACTCCTTGGGGTTATTTATACTACTCCTAGTAAAAATAAAAGAATTACAAAAGTGAAAAAGGGAAAATTACATTTTGGAGGGAAAGAAAACACTCAACAAGCGTGACTTCTTAGTTTGCGTGTGGCTGGCGCTCTACCGGCATGTCACGTGCCCTTCAAACTAGCTTGGCGTGCCACGCTCAATCCTTCAAGTGGCACGCTCATCTCTCTATCAACCTTTGCGTGCCACGCCTTCGAGCTCAAGTGGCACGCCCTTTACTTTTTCCACTTTTCTCTGCCTCTGGAAACTTGAACTAGCGTGGAACGCCCAGGGTCTGGCATGCCACGCCCTTGTTGTGTACTTGGCTAAGGTCCTCTGGAAAGTTACACTAGCGTGGCACGCCCAGGGCCTGGCATGCCACGCCCCTTTGTGTGTGAATGGTTCCTCTGTTTGGCGTGCCATGCTACGAACTCAAGTGGCATGCCCCAATGCTTCTTTGCCCTCTGAATGACACTGGCGTGCCACGCCTAGTTGCTCAAGTGGCACGCCTAAGTGAAGAATAGTGAATGGCGTGCCACGCCTTCGATACCAAGTGGCACGCCCCATGTAATTGGCCTCTTCCATCCTCTCTAGAAATTTATTCCAGCGTGCCACGCCTAAAGGTTGGCGTGCCACGCCCATGATCTTGTCTTGTTCCAGTAGTTGGCATGCCACGCCTCGGCTTTCAAGTGGCACGCCATAGTGACATGCTCGGATTGGCGTGCCACACCTTCGACATCAAGTGGCACGCCCGGTCCTTGCATATGTTATCTTGTGCATTGGCGTGCCACGCCTGGTTGCTCAAGTGGCACGCCTAAGTGAGGTTGAGAGGTTGGCGTGGCACGCCTTCGACTTCAAGTGGCACGCCCAGTCTTCAATTGCCTTCAGCCCCTTCTTTGGATCAGTGTACCAGCGTGCCATGCCATGCTGCTCAAGTGGCACGTCCATGTATTTGTGCACTCTTCAAGCTTAGCGTGCCACGCCTGGGTCTTCAAGTGGCATGCCAAAGTGACTTTTTGGAGCTGGCGTGCCACGCATTCGACACCAAGTGGCACGCCATAGTGGAGGTTTTTCTTGAGATGGTGAGTTGGCGTGCCATGCCCCTTTGCTCAAGTGGCACGCCCTTAGTAATTGATGGGTCAGGCGTGCCACGCCCAACCTGGCGTGCCACGCCCTTTTTGTGTCCTCTATTTTGCTTTCTGGAATTTTGTACTAGCGTGCCACGCCCAGTCCCTGGCGTGCCACGCCCACATACATGCTTAGATCTCCCTTCTAAAATTTAGTACTAGTGTGCCACACTTAGCTCCTGGCGTGCCACGCCAGTGCATTTTTGTGGCGTTTACCCCCAAGTGGCATGCCAGTTTCACACGCCCAACTTCTTGTTTGTCTTCTTCCCATTCTTGATGCCTTTTTCACCTGAAATTCAGCACAACTCATCTCAAAGTAGTGTACCATAATATTCACCAAATAATGCATGAATTGTACTGATCAAATGAGATTTGTGCTCTTTTATTGTCTTCTTTATGCAATAAAGAAGGGTAGATAATACAAGTCATCACAACACCAATTTTAAGCTTTGCTTGTCCCAAGCAAATCAATGTGAGTAACTTTTATATTTTGAGGCCTTGGCTTCGAATGATTGCAATATAACTAAGAGTAAAGCTAAGTGTCTAACACATGTATGAATGCTTTAATTGTCATGGAAAGCTCTTGGATCCTTGAGGGTTCCCTCAGGTATAGGCTTTAGGGGTCCTTTCTATTGATTGTCACCTTGAGGTAGTAAAGGTTGTTTTGCTTTCTTGACCACGACTCTAAGTGTTTTGTCTCAAGACAACCTTTTAATTAGGCTTTCAACTAGCACTCTCAAACCAGTTGGTTTTAGGGTACTGGGTGTTGAGACACCCCTAAGAATTTACTTGCCTAGTTCTCTTCTTAACACATCTTCATGGTGGACGAAATTGTTATTCATGTGTTATTCCATTTTGCAAAATTCATTGCTTTTCATTCCCTGGCAATGGCGCCAAAAACATGATGCCAATACCATGGTTCACAACTCCGTTCAACTTAACCAGCAAGTGTACTGGGTCATCCAAGTAATACCTTATGTGAGTAAGGGTCGATCCCACAGAGATTGTTGGTATGAAGCAAGCTATGGTCACCTTGTAAATCTCAGTTAGGCAGATTAAATGTTTATGGGTTTCGAAATTAATAATAAAGAGAAAATTAAAGGGATAGAAATACTTATGTAAATTAATAGTGGGAATTTCAGATAAGTGTATGGAGATGCTGTGCTCCTCTTGAATCTCTACTTTCCTATTACATTCATCCAATCCTTCTTACTCATTTCCATGGCAAGCTGTATGTAGGGCATCACCGTTGTCAGTGGCTACATCCCATCCTCTCAGTGAAAACGTTCCTATGCTCTGTCACAGCACGGCTAATCAGCTGTTGGTTCTCGATCATATTGGAATAGGATCCATTGATCCTTTTGCGCTTGTCATCACGCCCAGCAATCACGAGTTTGAAGCTCGTCACAGTCATTCAATCCCAGAATCCTACTTGGAATACCACAGACAAGGTTTAGACTTTCCGGATCCTCATGAATGCCGCCATCTATCTAGTTTATACCACGAAGATTCTGTTGGAGAATCTAAGAGATATGCGCCCGGCCTAGAGTAGAACGGAAGTGGTTGTCAATCACGCGCGTTCATAGGTGAGAATGATGATGAGTGTCACGGATCATCACATTCATCAAAGTGTTGTGCAACGTATATCTTGGAATAAGAATAAAAGAGAATTGAATAGAAAGTAATAGTAATTGTATCGAAACTTGAGGTACAGCAGAGCTCCACACCCTTAATCTATGGTGTGCAGAAACTCCACCGTTGAAAATACATAAGTGAAAGGTTCAGGCATGGCCGAATGGCCAGCCCCCAAAACGTGATCACAGGATTCAAAATACAATCCAGGATGAGATTATGATAGTAAAAAGTTCTATTTATAATAAACTAGCTCCTAGGGTTTACATGAGTAAGTAATTGATGCATAAATCCATTTCCGGGGCCCACTTGGTGTATGTTTGGGCTGAGCTTGATCTATCCACGAGCTGAGGCTTTTATTGGAGTTGAACTCCAAGTTATGACGTGTTTTGGGCGTTCAACTCCGGATCATGACGTTTTTCTGGCGTTTCACTCCAGACAGCAGCATGTACTTGGCGTTCAACGCCAAGTTACATCGTCAATTTCCGAATAAAGTATGGACTATTATATATTGCTGGAAAGCTCTGGATGTCTACTTTCCAGAAATGTGAATTTAACATAAACACTAATGAAAACATCCCTAAAAGTAGCTTGAACTTACTAAAAACTATCTAAAAACAATGCCAAAAAGCGTATAAATTATCCGCTCATCACAACACCAAACTTAAATTGTTGCTTGTCCCCAAGCAACTGAAAATCAATTAGGATAAAAAGAAGAGAATATACTATAAATTCCAGAACATCAGTGACTATTAATTATAATTAGATGAGCGGGACTTGTAGCTTTTTGCTTCTGAACAGTTTTGGCATCTCACTTTTTCCTTTGAAGTTCAGAATGATTGGCTTCTCTAGGAACTTAGAATTTCGGATAGTGTTATTGACTTTCCTAGTTAAGCATGTTGATTCTTAAACATAGCTACTTATGAGTCTTGGCCGTGGCCCTAAGCACTTTGTTTTCCAGTATTACCACCGGATACATAAATGCCACAGACACATAACTGGGTGAACCTTTTCAGATTGTGACTCAGCTTTGCTAGAGTCCCCAGTTAGTGGTGTCCAGAGCTCTTAAGCACACTCTTTTTGCTTTGGATCACGACTTTAACCACTTAGTCTCAAGCCTTTCACTTGGACCTTCATGACACAAGCACATGGTTAGGGACAGCTTGTTTTAGCCGCTTAGGCCTGGATTTTATTTTCTTGGGCCCTCCTATCCATTGATGCTCAAAGCCTTGGATCCTTTTTACCCTTGCCTTTTGGTTTTAAGGGCTACTGGCTTTTTCTGCTTGCTTTTTCTTTTTCTTTCTATTTTTTTTGCCACTTTTTTTTTTGCAAGCTTCTTCTTGTTCACTGCTTTTTCTTGCTTCAAGAATCAATTTCATGATTTTTCAGATCCTCAATAACATTTCTCTTTGTTCATCATTCTTTCAAGAGCCAACAGTTTTAACATTCATAAACAACAAGATCCAAAATTATGCACTGTTCAAGCATTCATTCAGAAAACAAAAGTATTGTCACCACATCAATATAAATAAATTAATTTCAAGGATAAATTTGAAATTCATGTACTTCTTGTTCTTTTGAATTAAAACATTTTTTTAAGAGAGGTGAAGGATTCATGGAATTATTCATAACTTTAAGACATAGTTACTAACTACTAATGATCATGAAGTAGAGACACAAAACATAGATAAACATAACGTAGAAATTGAAAAACAGAAAGATATAAGAACAAGGAATGAATCCACCTGAGTGAGGGTGGCGCCTTCTTGAAGGTCCAATGGTGCTTTTTGAGCTCCTTTATGTCTCTTCCCTGCTTCTGTTGCATGATTCCTAGTAATTTTGGTGTTCCTATCCTTAGTTGCTCCCAATAATTGTGTGGAGGACAATTTATCCCCTGAGGTATCTCAGGGATCTCTTGATTTGCAGTCAAATGTTCTACCACTGAGCTATAAACCCTTTACATGAGTCTTTCCATCTCCCATGACTCAGAGGTGGAAGCTTTTGTCTTCCCTTTTTTTCTTTTTTTTTGAGGTTTCTCTGGCCTTAGGTGCCATTAATGGTAATGGAAAAGCAAAAAAGCTATGCTTTTACCACACCAAACTTAAAATATTGCTCGCCCTCGAGCAAGAGAAGAAAGAAGAGAAGAAGAAGAAGAAGAAGAAAATGGAGGAGAGTGAGGGGAGATGGATCCGGCTATATGGGTGGGATTGGGTGGGAAAGAGAAGTTGAATTGTAAAGGTAGGTGAGGTGTATGGGGAAGAGTGGATAGATGTAGGTGGTGAATGAAAAACAAAAGGGATGACCATGAATGGAGAGAGAGAGGGCGAGGTAGGTGGGGATCCTGTGAGGTCCACAGATCCTGAGGTGTCAAGGAATTCCAACCCTGAACCAAATAGGCATGTAACTTGCCTCTGCACACCATTCAGGCGTTTAAACGCCGTGTGGTGCACATTCTGGGCGTTCAACGCCCATGTAAAGCATGTTTCTGGCGTTGAACGCCAGTTTCATGCTTGTTACTGGCGTTCAGCGCCAGCTTTTCTTCTCTAGGCACATTCCTGGCGTTCAGCGCCAGAATGTTGCTTGTTTATGGCGTTCAGCGCCAGAATGATGCTCTGTTCTGGCGTTGAACACCGGCCAGATGCATTTTACTGGCATTGAACGCCAGCCTGTGCTTCCTCCAGGGTGTGAATTTTTTTCTTCTGCTGTTTTTGATTCTGTTTTCAATTTTTATGATTTTTTCGTGACTCCTCATGATCATGTACCTAATAAAACACAAAATAACAATAATATAGAATAAAATAAAAATTAGATAAATAAAATTGGGTTGCCTCCCAACAAGCGCTTCTTTAATGTCAATAGCTTGACAGTGGCCCTCATGGAGCCACAAAGGTGATCAGGTCAATGTCGTATAGTGCCAACACCAAACTTAGAGTTTGGATATGGGGTCTTAACACCAAACTTAGAGTTTGGTTGTGGCCTCCCAACACCAAACTTAGAGTTTGACTGTGGGGGCTCTTCTTGACTCTGAACTGAGAGAAGCTCTTCATGCTTACTCTCTTTTGTCACAGAGGGATGGCCATGTGCCTTAAACACAAGGTAGTCCCCATTCAATTGAAGGACTAATTCACCTCTGTTGACATCTATCACAGCTCCTACTGTGGCTAGGAAAGGTCTTCCAAGGATGATGCAATCATCCTCTTCCTTCCTAGTGTCTAAGATTATGAAATCAGCAGGGATGTAAAGGCCTTCAACCTTTACTAACACGTCCTCTACTATTCCATAAGCTTGTCTCAATGACTTGTCTGCCAATTGTAATGAGAACAAGGCAGGTTGTACCTCAATGATCCCCAGCTTCTCCATTACAGAGAGTGGCATAAGATTTATCCCTGACCCCAGATCACACAGAGCTTTTGCAAAGGTCATGGTGCCTATGGTACAAGGTATTAAGAACTTTCCAGGATCTTGTTTCTTTTGAGGTAAAATTTGGTGAATCCAGGTATCTAGTTCATTAATGAGCAAGGGAAGTTCACTTTCCCAAGTCTCATTACCAAACAACTTGGCATTCAGCTTCATGATAGCTCCTAAATATTGAGCAACTTGCTCTCCAGTTACATCTTCATCCTCTTCAGAGGAAGAATAGTCTTCAGAGCTCATGAATGTCAGAAGGAGATTTAGTGAAATCTCTATGGTCTCTATATGATCCTCAGATTCCTGTGGATCCTTAATAGGAAACTCCTTCTTGCTTGAGGGACGTCCCAGGAGGTCTTCCTCACTAGGATTTTCGTCCTCCTCCTCCCTTGTGCATTCGGCCATATTGATTATATCAATGGCCTTCCACTCTCCTTTTGGATTCTCTTCTGTATTGCTTGGGAGAATACTGGGAGGAGTTTCAATGACTTTCTTACTCAGCTGGCCCACTTGTGCCTCCAGATTTCTGATGGAGGATCTTGTTTCACTCATGAAACTGAAAGTGGCCTTTGACAGATCAGAGACTAGATTGGCTAAATTAGAAGTGTTTTGTTCAGAATTCTCTGTCTGTTGCTGAGAAGATGATGGAAAAGGCTTGCCATTGCTCAGCCTATTGCGTCCATCATTGTTAAAGCCTTGTTGAGGCTTTTGTTGATCCTTCCATGAGAAATTTGGATGATTTCTCCATGATGAGTTATAGGTGTTTCCATAAGGTTCACCCATATAATTAACCTCTGCCATGGCAGGGTTCTCAAGATCATAAGCTTCCTCAGAAGCTGCCTCCTTAGTACTGTTGGGTGCATATTGCCATCCATTCAGACTTTGAGAGATCATGTTGACCTGTTGAGTCAACACTTTGTTCTGAGCCAATATGGCATTCAGAGCATCAATTTCAAGAACTCCTTTCTTTTGAGGTATCCCATTATTCACGGAATTCCTCTCAGAAGTGTACATGAATTGGTTGTTTGCAACCATGTCAATGAGTTCTTGAGCCTCTTCAGGCGTTTTCTTTAGGTGAATAGATCCACCTGCAGAATGGTCCAGTGACATTTTCGAAAATTCAGATAGACCATAATAGAATATATCTAATATGGTCCATTCTGAAAACATGTCAGATGGACATCTTTTGGTCAGCTGCTTGTATCTTTCCCAAGCTTCATAGAGGGATTCACCATCTTTTTGTTTGAAGGTTTGAACATCCACTCTCAGCTTGCTCAGCTTTTGAGGAGGAAAGAATTTATCCAAGAAGGCAGTGACCAGCTTATCCCAGGAGTCCAGGCTATCCTTGGGTTGTGAATCCAACCATATTCTAGCTCTGTCTCTTACAGCAAAAGGGAAAAGCATGAGTCTGTAGACTTCAGGATCAACTCCATTCGTCTTTACAGTCTCACAAATTTGCAAGAACTCAGTTAAAAACTGGTAAGGATCTTCAGATGGAAGTCCATAAAACTTGTAGTTTTGTTGCATTAAGGCAACTAGCTGAGGTTTCAGCTCAAAGTTGTTGGCTCCAATGGCAGGAATGGAGATGCTTCTTCCATCAAATTTGGATGTTGGCTTTGTGAAGTCACCAAGCATTCTCCTTGCATTATTATTATTTTCGGCTGCCATCTCCTTCTCTTGTTCAAAAATTTCTGAAAGGTTGTTTCTAGATTGTTGTAATTTAGTTTCTCTTAGTTTCCTTTTCAGAGTCCTTTCAGGTTCAGGATCAATTTCAACAAGAGTGCCTTTTTCCCTGTTCCTGCTCATATGAAAGAGAAGAAAACAAGAAAAGAAAGAGAAATCCTCTATGTCACAGTATAGAGATTCCTTTATGTTAGTAGAAAAAGAAGGGGGTAGAAGAAATAGAAGAGGGGATTCGGATATTTAGATGGAGAGAGGTGAAGAGAAGTGTTAGTAATTAAATAATTAAATAGAATAAGAAAAGAGAAGGAAAATTTCGAAAATAATTTTTAAAAAGGGATTAGTGATTTTCGAAAATTAGAGATAAATGTAATTAAAATTAAAATTTAAAATAATTAATTAATTAAAAAGAATTTTTGAAAAAGGGATGAGATATTTTCGAAAATTAGAGAGGGAAAAGTAGTTAGGTGATTTTGAAAAAGATACGAAACAAACAAAAAGTTAATTAGTTGGTTGAAAAAGATATTAAAATCAAATTTGAAAAGATAAGAAGTTTAGATAAGATATTTTGAAATCAAATTTTTGAAAAAGATAAAATTTTGAAAAAGATATGATAAAAAGATAAGATTAAAAAGATAAAAAAGATATTTTGAAAAAGATTTGATTTTAAAATTAAAATTAATTACTTGACTAACAAGAAACTAAAAGATAAGATTCTAGAATTTAAAGATTGAACCTTTCTTAACAAGAAAGTAACAAACTTCAAATTTTTGAATAAATCACATTAATTGTTAGTGGATTTTCGAAAATTATAAAATAAAGTTAAGAAAAAGAGATTTTGAAAAATAATTTTCAAAATTTTTGAAAAATAGAAAAAAAATGAAAAAAAAATGAAAAAGATATGATTTTTGAAAAAGATTTTGAAAAGATAAGATTTTTAAAATTGAAAATTTGACTTGACTTGTAAGAAACAACTAATTTTTAAAATTTTTTGACCAAGTCAACCCAAAATTTTGAAAATTTGGAGAGAGATAAGGAAAAGATATTTTTTTTATTTTTGAAATTTTTTTTATGAGAAGAGAGAAAAACACAAATATGACCCAAAACATGAAAGTTTTGGATCAAAACACATGATGCATGCAAGAACACTATGAATGTCAAGATGAACACCAAGAACACTTTGAAGATCATGATGGACATCAAGAACATATTTTTGAAAAAATTTTGATGCAAAGAAAACATGCAAGACACCAAACTTAGAAATCTTTAATGCATGGACTCTAACAAACGAAAAATGCATATGAAAAACAACAAACAACACAAAACAAGAAATCATCAAGATCAAACAAGAGGATTTACCAAGAACATCTTGAAGATCATGAAGAACACTATGAATGTATGAATTTTCAAAAAATGCAAGAAAAAATTTTTGAAAGCATGCAATTGACACCAAACTTAAAAATTGACTCAAGACTCAAACAAGAAACACAATATTTTTGGTTTTTTTATGATTTTATGATTTTTTTGTATTTTTATTATTTTTTTTCAAAAATATACTTTAGAAAAATGAAAATAATAATAAAAAAATATTTTTGAAAGATTTTTGAAAACTTTTTGAAAAGAAAATTACCTAATCTGAGCAACAAGATGAACCGTCAGTTGTCCATACTCAAACAATCCCCGGCAACGGTGCCAAAAACTTGGTGGACGAAATTGTTATTCATGTGTTATTCCATTTTGTAAAATTCATTGCTTTTCATTCCCTGGCAATGGCGCCAAAAACATGATGCCAATACCATGGTTCACAACTCCGTTCAACTTAACCAGCAAGTGTACTGGGTCATCCAAGTAATACCTTACGTGAGTAAGGGTCGATCCCACATAGATTGTTGGTATGAAGCAAGCTATGGTCACCTTGTAAATCTTAGTTAGGCAGATTAAATGTTTATGGGTTTCGAAATTAATAATAAAGAGAAAATAAAAGGGATAGAAATACTTATGTAAATTAATAGTGGGAATTTCAGATAAGTGTATGGAGATGTTGTGCTCTTCTTGAATCTCTACTTTCCTATTACATTCATCCAATCCTTCTTACTCCTTTCCATGGCAAGCTGTATGTAGGGCATCACCGTTGTCAGTGGCTGGTGCACGAAATTGCAATAACACTTTTGCAATCCCGCACAACTAACCAGCAAGTGCACTGGGTCGTCCAAGTAATACCTTGCGTGAGCAACGGTCGATCCCACGGAGATTGTCGGCTTGAAGCAAGCTATGGTTATTTTGTAAATCTTAGTCAGGATATCAGAAATTATCAGGATTGATTGTAAAAAGCAAAAGAACATGTAATGGTTACTTGTACTGCAGTAATGGAGAATGGGTTGAGGTTTGGAGATGCTCCATCTTCCGAATCTCTGCTTTCCTACTGTCCTCTTCATCAAACACGCATGTCTCCTTCCATGGCAAGCTCGTGTAGGGTCTCACTGTTGTCAGCAGCTACCTCCCATCCGCGCAGTGAAAGCTAATGCAAAGCACTCTGTCACAGTGCCGCCAATCACCGGTTTGGTTCCCTCCCCTACCGGAATAGAATCACTCTTTTGCGTCTGTCACTAACGCCCAGTAGGTTACAGGTTTGAAGCACATCACAGTCATTCAATCATTGAATCCTACTCAGAATACCACAGACAAGGTTTAGACCTTCCGGATTCTCTTGAATGCTGCCATCAGGTCCTGCCTATACCACGAAGATTCCGATCAAAGAACCCAAGAGATAACTACTCAATCTAAGATAGAACAGAGGTGTTTGTCAGGCACGTGTTCATGGTTGAGAATGATGATGATTGTCACGGATCATCACATTCATCCGGATTAAGAACAAGTGTTATCTTAGAACGGAAGCAAGCATGATTGAATAAGAAACAGTAGTAATTGCATTAATCCATCAAGACACAGCAGAGCTCCTCACCCCCAACCATGGGGTTTAGAGGCTCATACTGTGGAAAGAACGTGTATGAAATGTTATGAGGTCATAAGGTTCTGATTACAATGTCAAAAGGTCCTATAAGTAGTAAACTAGTATCCTAAGGTTTACAGAAATGAGTAAATGACAGAAAAATCCACTTCCGGGCCCACTTGGTGTGTGCTTGGGCTGAGCATTGAAGCTTTTATGTGTAGAGACGTTTTCTGGAGTTAAACGCCAGTTCTCATGCCAGTTTGGGCGTTTAACTCCAACTTTTAATCCAGTTCCGGCGTTTAACGCTGGAATTTCTGAGGCCGGATTGCTATGCGGGTTTGGGCCATCAAATCTTGGACAAAGTATGGACTATTATATATGCTGGAAAGCCCAGGATGTCTACTTTCCAACGCCGTTGAGAGCGCGCAAATTGGGCTTCTGTAGCTCCAGAAAATCCACTTCGAGTGCGGGGAGGTCAGAATCCAACAGCATCTGCAGTCCTTTTCAGTCTCTGGATCAGATTTTTGCTCAGGACCCTCAATTTCAGTCAGAAAATACCTGAAATCACAGAAAACACACAAACTCATAGTAAAGTCCAGAAAAGTGAATTTTAATTAAAAACTAATAAAATATACTAAAAACTAACTAAAAGATACTAAAAACATACTAAAAACAATGCCAAAAAGCATACAAATTATCCGCTCATCACAACACCAAACTTAAATTGTTGCTTGTCCCCAAGCAACTGAGAATCAAAATAGGATAAAAAGAAGAGAATATACTATAGACTCCAAAATATCAAAGAAACATAGCTCCAATTAGATGAGCGGAACTAGTTGCTTTTTGCCTCCGAACAGTTTCGGCATCTCACTCTATCCTTTGAAGTTCAGAATGATTGGCATCTATAAGAACTCAGAACTCAGATAGTGTTATTGATTCTCCTAGTTAAGTATATTGATTCTTGAACATAGCCAGTGTATGAGTCTTGGCTGTGGCCCAAAGCACTCTGTCTTCCAGTATTACCACCGGATACATACATGCCACAGACACATAATTGGGTGAACCTTTTTAGATTGTGACTCAGCTTTGCTAAAGTCCCCAATTAGAGGTGTCCAGGGTTCTTAAGCACACTCTTGTTGCTTTGGATCACAACTCTATTTCCTTCTCTTTTTTTTTCTTTCCTTTTTCTTTTTTTTTTTCTTCTTTCTCTTTTTTTTTTCGAAATATTTTTTTTTTTCACTGCTTTTCTTGCTTCAAGAATCAATTTGATGATTTTTCAGATCCTCAATAACAGTTCTCTTTCTCCTCATTCTTTCAAGAGCCAACAATTTTAACATTCTTAAAACAACAAATTCAAAAGACATATGCACTGTTCAAGCATTCATTCAGAAAACAAAAAGTATTGCCACCACATCAAACTAATTCAACTAGTTTCAGAGATAAATTTCGGAATCCTGTACTTCTTGTTCTTTTGTGATTAAAGCATTTTTCTTTTAAGAGAGGTGATGGATTCATAGGACATTCATAGCTTTAAGGCATAAACTTTATTAATTTTATTAATTAAGAACAAGACTCAATTAGATATAAGATGAGACTAAAAATAAAGGAAAGAGATAAAAAAAACGAAAAACAGAGGCCTCTAATGATAGAGGTTTCACAGAGTTAGGACTCAACAACCTTGATTTTGAGAAGTGGATGCTCCCCCAGCTTGAGAGGAGAGCTTTTGGCGTTTCAGTTCCTTGATATCACGCCCCTGCTTCTCTTGTTCCTTCAGCAATTTGCAGATCATGCAGTTCTGATTCTGCTGTTCTTCCTTCAGTTGCTCCATAGTCTCTTGCAGCTTGTTGATGGATGCTTCTAGGCTGGCCCAGTAGCCAATTTCAGGGAATTCAGGGAGGAACTCACGCGCCCTCCTTTTGATGGAGTTGTCTTGCACTTGTCCTTCCATTGACTTCTTGGTGATGGGTGTTCAATGGGTATGAACTCATCTACTCCCATCTTTACCCCAGCCTCTTTACAGAGCAAGGAGATTAAGCTTGGGTAGGCCGATTTGGCTTCAGTGGAATTCTTATTTGCAATTGTGTAGATCTCACAAGCAATCACATGATGCACCTCCACTGCTTTTCCAAGCATAATACAGTGAATCATTACTGCTCTCTTGATGGTGACCTCAGAACGGTTGCTAGTGGGCAATATGGAACGCCCAATAAAGTCTAGCCAACCTCTTGCAATTGGCTTGAGGTCTCCCCTCTTGAGTTGGTTTGGGACACCCTTAGAATTGGTTATCCACTTAGTTCCAGGGAGGCATATGTCCTCTAGAACTTGATCCAACCCCTTATCTACTCTCACCATCCTCCTATTGAAGGAATCAGGATCATCTTGTAGTTGAGGTAACTTGAAGATTTCTCTTATTTGTCCAGATGGAAGTACATAACTTTCCCTCTGACCATGGTTCTGTGGGTAGGAAAAGCGGTTCCAGTCATTCTTTGCTTATCTGTGAGCCACAGATTTGAGTAGAATTCCTGAACCATGTTCCTTCCAACCTTTGTCTCAGGATTGGTCAGAACTTCCCAACCTCTGTTTCGAATTTGCTCTTGGATCTCCGGATATTCATCTTCTTTCAGATCAAATTTAACTTCCGGGATCACTGACCTCAGTCCCATTATTTTGTGATAATGGTCCTCATGTTCTTTGGTTAAGAACTTCTCTTCATTCCAAAGATTCTTTGGATTGGTCTCTTTCCTTCCTCTTGAGTTGGTTTGTTTTCCCTTGGGAGCCATGATATTGATGAATCTTGGCTTAGTGATCACGGAAAAGCACACCAAACTTAGAGGTTTTGCTTGTCCTCAAGCAAAAGAAAAGAAATAAGAGAAGAGAGAGAGAGAGGGAGAGAAAATTCGAATGGTGTGAGGAAGGAGGGTGAGGAACGTTCATTTATAGAGTGGGGGGAGGAGAATTTCGAAAACAAAAGAGATTTGAAAGGAAATTTGAAAAGATATGAAAGATTTTTGAGAAAAGGGTGAGTTTTTGAAGAAGATTTGGGATTATTTTGAAATAGATTTGAAAAATTGTTTTGATTTTGAAGATTTGAAAGTGAATAATGAATGATTGAAGTGTGATTTTGTAGAAAAGTATGGGTGAGAAAAGGAAAGTTGAAAAAATCTGAGTTGAAAACAAAAATGTGGTCCCCCCACCAAGCTGGCGTTAAACGCCCAGAATGGCACCCATTCTGGCGTTTAACGCCCATTTGTTGCCCCTTTTGGGCGTTTAACGCCCAGCCAGGTACCCTGGCTGGCGTTAAACGCCAGAAAACCTTCCTCACTGGGCGTTTTTCTGAACGCCCAGTGATGCTGCACACCTGGCGTTAAACGCCCAGAATGGTGCTCATTCTGGCGTTTAACGCCCAGAATGGTACCATTACTGGCGTTAAACGCCCAGAATGGTGCCCATTCTGGCGTTTAACGCCCAAAATGCCCCTTACTGGCGTTTTTTTTTCGCCAGTAAGCTCATTTTCTCTGCTTTTTGAGCTGAATCCTTCTGTAACTCTGTGAATTCCTTCATTTTTGATACTTGCCTCTGTAAGAACTATCGTACAACTTCCTAATGACTGGGTTGCCTCCCAGCAAGCGCTTCTTTACTGTCTTTAGCTGGACTTTCACTGAGAATCACTCAAGTCTCAGTTTTGAGCATTCCTGCTCAAAATTTCCTTCAAGATAGTGTTTGATCCTCTGTCCATTAACAATGAACTTACTGTCAGAATCAATATCCTGAAGCTCAACATACCCATATGGTGACACTTTTGTAATCACATATGGACCCCTCCACCGGGATTTGAGTTTTCCTGGAAACAGTCTGAGCCTAGAGTTGAAGAGCAGAACTTTTTGTCCTAGTTCAAAGACTCTGGTTGACAATCTCTTGTCATGCCACTTCTTTGCCTTTTCCTTATAGATCTTAGCATTTTCAAAGGCATTGAGTCTGAACTCCTCTAGCTCATTTAGCTGGAGCAATCTTTTTTCACCAGCTAACTGTGCATCCATGTTTAGGAATCTGGTTGCCCAGTAGGCTTTATGTTCCAGTTCCACAGGCAAATGGCAGGCCTTTCCATACACCAATTGGTATGGAGAGGTGCCTATAGGAGTCTTGAATGCTGTTCTGTATGCCACAGAGCATCATCCAAGCTCTTTGCCCAATCCTTTCTTCGGGACATCACAGTCCGTTCCAGGATTCTTTTTAGCTCTGTTAGAGACTTCAGCTTGCCCATTTGTCTGTGGATGATACGGAGTTGCCACTTTATGGCTGATTCCATATCTAACCATAGCAGAGTATAGCTGTTTATTGCAGAAATGAGTACCCCATCACTGATTAGTACTCTAGGGACGCCAAACCTGCTGAAATGTTTTTCTGGAGGAATTTCAGCACGGTTTTGGTATCATTAGGGTGTAGCAATTGCTTCTACCCACTTAGATACATAGTCCACTGCCACCAGAATGTAAGTGTTTGAGTATGATGGTGGGAATGGCCCCATGAAGTCAATTCCCCATACATCAAACAGCTCTATCTCTAATATCCCTTGTTGAGGCATGGCATATCCATGAGGCAGGTTACCAGCTCTTTGGCAACTGTCACAGTTACGCACAAACTCTCGGGAATCTTTATAGAGAGTAGGCCAGTAGAAGCCGCACTGGAGAACTTTAGTGGCTGTTCGCTCACTTCCAAAGTGTCCTCCATACTGTGATCCATGGCAGTGCCATAGGATCCTTCGTGCTTCCTCTCTGGGTATACACCTGCGGATCACTCCGTCAGCACATCTCTTAAAGAGATATGGTTCATCCCAAAGGTAGTACTTGGCATCTGAAATTAGTTTCTTTCTTTGCACATGACTGTACTCCTTGGGTATGAACCTCACAGCTTTATAATTTGCAATGTCTGCAAACCATGGAGCTTCCTGGATGGCAAAGAGTTGCTCATCTGGGAAAGTCTCAGAGATCTCAGTAGAAGGGAGGGACGCCCAGCTACTGGCTCTATTCTGGACAGATGATCTGCCACTTGGTTCTCTGTCCCTTTTCTGTCTCTTATTTCTATATCAAACTCTTGCAGAAGCAACACCCATCTGATAAGCCTGGGTTTTGAATCCTGCTTTGTGAGTAAGTATTTAAGAGCAGCATGGTCAGTGTACACAATCACCTTTGATCCCACTAAGTAGGATCTAAACTTGTCAATGGCATAGACCACTGCAAGTAATTCTTTTTCTGTGGTTGTGTAATTCTTCTGTGCATCATTTAGAACACGGCTGGCATAATAAATGACATGCAGAAGTTTGTTATGCCTCTGTCCCAACACTGCACCAATGGCATGATCACTGGCATCACACATTAATTCAAATGGTAATGCCCAATCTGGTGCAGAGATGACTGGTGCTGTGACCAGCTTAGCTTTCAGGGTCTCAAATGCCTGCAGACACTGTGTGTCAAACACAAATGGTGTGTCAGCAGCTAACAGGTTACTCAGAGGTTTAGCAATTTTCGAAAAATCCTTGATAAACCTTCTGTAGAATCTGCATGCCCCAGAAAGCTTCTGATTGCCTTAACATTGGCAGGTGGTGGTAATTTTTCGATTACTTCCACCTTTGCCTTATCCACCTCTATTCCCCTGCTTGAAATTTTGTGCCCAAGGACAATTCTTCAGTCACCATAAAGTGACATTTCTCCCAGTTTAAAACCAGGTTGGTCTCTTGGCATCTTTTCAGGACAAGTGATAGGTGGTTAAGACAGGAGCTAAATGAGTCTCCATACTGAAAAGTCATCCATGAAGACTTCCAGAAATTTCTCTACCATATCTGAGAAGATAGAGAGCATGCACCTCTGAAGGTTGCAGGTGCATTGCACAGACCAAAAGGCATTCTCCTATAGGCAAACACGCCTGAAGGGCAGGTGAATGCTGTCTTCTCTTGGTCCTGAGGGTCTACTGCAATTTGGTTGTAGCCTGAATAGCCATCCAAAAAGCAGTAATAATCATGGCCAGCTAGTCTTTCTAGCATTTGGTCTATGAATGGTAAGGAAAATGATCCTTTCTGGTGGCTGTATTGAGCCTTCTGTAGTCAATACACATGCGCCACCCTGTGACTGTCCTTGTAGGAACCAGTTCATTTTTTCATTATGAACCACTGTCATGCCTCCCTTTTTGGGAACAACTTGGACAGGGCTCACCCAGGGGCTATCAGAAATAGGATAAATAATCCCAGCCTCCAGTAATTTAGTGACCTCTTTCTGCACCACCTCCTTCATGGCAGGATTTAGCCTCCTCTGTGGTTGAACACTGGTTTGGCATTATCCTCCAACAGATCTTGTGCATGCATCTGGCTGGGCTAATGCCCTTGAGATCACTTATGGACCACCCAAGAGCTGTCTTGTGTGTCCTTAGCACTTTAATCAGTGCTTCCTCTTCCTGTGAATTTAAAGCAGAGCTTATAATCACTGGAAAAGTATCACCCTCTCCCAGAAATGCATATTTCAGGGATGGTGGTAATGGCTTGAGTTCAGGCTTAGGAGGCTTATCTTCCTCCTGAGGAATTTTCGAAAATTCCTTTGCCTCTTCTGGCTCTTCCTGATCAGTTGGAGCATCTTTGAAGACGTCCTCAGCTCTGATTCTAGGCTTTCAGCCATATTGATCTCTTCTACCAGAGAGTCAATAATGTCAGCGCCCATGCAGTCCTCTGGTGTGTCTGGATGCTGCATAGCTTTTACAGCATTCAACTTGAACTCATCCTCATTGACTCTCAAGGTTACTTCCCCCTTTTGTACATCAATGAGAGTTCGTCCAGTTGCTAGGAAAGGTCTTCCTAGAATGAGAGTTGCACTTTTGTGCTCCTCCATTTCCAGCACCACAAAGTCAGTTGGAAAGGCAAATGGCCCAACCTTGACAATCATGTCCTCTATTATGCCTGATGGGTGTTTAATGGAGCCATCAGCAAGTTGGAGGCATATCCTGGTTGGTTTGACTTCTCCAATCAACCCAAGCTTTCTGATAGTGGATGCAGGTATTAAGTTAATACTTGCTCCAAGATCACATAAGGCTACCTTGGTGTAAGTGCCTTCCAATGTGCATGGTATCAGAAAGCTTCCAGGATCTTGAAGCTTTTCTGGTAAGCTTTTTAGAATGACTGCACTGCATTCTTCAGTGAGAAATACTTTTTCAGTTCTCTCCAATCCTTCTTATGACTTAAGATCTCTTTCATGAACTTAGCATAAGAGGGTATTTGCTCAAGTGCCTCTGCAAAAGGAATCTTTATTTCAAGAGTCCTTAAATAGTCTGCAAAGCGGGCAAATTGCTATCCTGTTCCGCTTTGCGGAGTTTCTGAGGATAAGCATCTTGGCTTGATATCTTCAACCTTAGATGCTGCAGGTTTATTCCTTACAGAAGTGGTTGAAGAAGCCTTGTTAGAGGGATTACTGTCAGCACTCTCAGGTGTCTGATTCCTGGGGCGTTTGAATGCCAGGAGTGGATGAAGTTTGGGCGTTAAACGCCAACTTCTCCCCCTTTTCTGGCGTTTGAACGCAGAACTGGGCAGGGAATGGGCTTTTAACGCCAGCTTTCCTCCCTGTTCTGGCGTTTGAACGCCAATATTGGGCAAGGAATGGGCGTTTAACGCCAATTTCCTCCCCTTTCTGGCGTTTGAACGCCAATAATATTCCTCTCTGGGCTCTTACTGTCCTCAGAGGGATTTTGAACAGTGGCTTGGTCATCTTCTGTCAAATGTTCCTTAATTGACTTCTTGCTCTTTTGAGCAGTGGCATTCAGTGTTTTCCCACTCCTCAGTTGAACTGCTTGACATTCTTCTGTTATTTGTTTAGATATTTGCTGTTTTGCTTGATTCAACTGCAGTTCTATGCTCTTGTTAGCAACCTTAGTATCATGGAGCATTTCTTTAAATTCTGCTAACTGTTCAGTCATCAGGAGTAGTTGTTGATTAAGCTTATCATCTGTTCTTGAGGATCAGGATCAGTGACTACTGCCATGACCTCTTCTTGTGGAACGAATTCCTTGCTAGAATATAAGTATGGTTTCTAGCAACAATGTCTATAAGCTCTTGAGCTTCTTCAATTGTCTTCTCATGTGTATAGATCCACAGCTGAGTGGTCTAAAGACATCTGAGCTTTTTCTGTGAGCCCATAGTAGAAAATGTCTAACTGTACCCACTCTGAAAACATTTCAGAGGGACATTTTCTTAGCATACCTCTACCTCTCCCAGGCATCATAAAGGGATTCATTATCCTCTTGTTTAAAGCCTTTGGATGTCCAGCCTTAGCTGTGTATCCTTTTGGAGGGTAAAAATGATTCAGGAATTTTTCTGATAACTGTTTCCATGTCTTTATGCTTGCTGTAGGTTGGTTATTTAACCATTTTTGCTTGATCTTTTACAGCAAATGGAAACAGTAACAGTCTGTAGACATCCTGATCTACCTCTTTATCATGTATTGTGTCAGCAATTTGTAAGAACTGTGCCAGAAACTCAGTAGGTTCTTCCTCTGGAAGACCGGAATACTGGCAATTTT